>NW_026574947.1:0-49443 GCF_905146905.1 Nyctereutes procyonoides | reverse complement strand
TGTGCAAAAGCTTCTGATCTTGATGAAGTCCCAATAGTTCATTTTTGCTTTTGTTTCTTTTGCCTTCATGGATGTATCTTGCAAGAAGTTACTGTGGCCGAGTTCAAAAAGGGTGTCGCCTGTGTTCTCCTCTAGAATTTTGATGGAATCTTGTCTCACATTTAGATCTTTCATCCATTTTGAGTTTATCTTTGTGTCTGGTGAAAGAGAGTGGTCTAGTTTCATTCTTCTGCATGTGGATGTCCAATTTTCCCAGCACCATTTACTGAAGAGACTGTCTTTCCTCCAGTGGATCGTCTTTCCTCCTTTATCGAATAGTAGTTGACCATAAAGTTCAGGGTCCACTTCTGGGTTATCTATTCTGTTCCATTGATCTATGTGTCTGTTTTTGTGCCAGTACCACACTGTCTTGATGATGTACCACAGCTTTGTAGTACAACCTGAAATCTGGCATTGTGATGCCCCCAGTTCTGGTTTTCTTTTATAAAATTCCCCTGGCTACTCGGGTCTTTTCTGATTCCACACAAATCTTAAAATAATTTGTTCCAACTCTCTGAAGAAAGTCCATGGTATTTTGATAGGGATTGCATTAAACGTGTACATTGCCCTGGGTAACATTGACATTTTCACAATATTAATTCTGCCAATCCATGAGTATGGAATTTTTTTTTTCCATCTCTTTGTGTCTTCCTCAATTTCTTTCAGAAGTATTCTATAGTTTTTAGGGTATAGATCCTTTACCTCTTTGGTTAGGTTTATTCCTAGGTATCTTATGCTTTTGGGTGCAGTGGTAAACGGGATTGACTCCTTAATTTCTCTTTCTTCAGTCTCATTGTTAGTGTATAGTAATGCCATTGATTTCTGGGCATTGATTTTGTATCCTGCCACGCTACCAAATTGCTGTATGAGTTCTAGCAATCTTGGGGTGGAGGCTTTTGGGTTTTCTATGTAGAGTATCATGTCATCGGCGAAGAGGAGAGTTTGACTTCTTCTTTGCCAATTTGAATGCCTTTAATGTCTTTTTGTTGTCTGATTGCTGAGGCTAGGACTTCCAGTACTATGTTGAATAGCAGTGGTGAGAGTGGACATCCCTGTCTTGTTCCTGATCTTAGGGGAAAGGCTCCCAGTGCTTCCCCATAGAGAATGATATTTGCTGTGGGCTTTTCGTAGATGGCTTTTAAGATGTCGAGGAAAGTTCCCTCTATCCCTACACTCTGAAGAGTTTTGATCAGGAATGGATGCTGTGTTTTTGTCAAATGCTTTCTCTGCATCTAATGAGAGGATCATATGGTTCTTGGTTTTTCTCTTGCTGATATGATGAATGACATTGATTGTTTTACGAGGGTTGAACCAGCCTTGTGTCCTGGGGATAAATCCTACTTGGTCATGGTGAATAATTTTCTTAATGTACTTTGGATCCTATTGGCTAGTATCTTGCTGAGAATTTTTGCATCCATGTTCATCAGGGATATTGGTCTGTAATTCTCCCTTTTGGTGGGGTCTTTGTCTAGTTTTGGAATTAAGGTGATGCTGGCCTCATAGAATGAATTTGGAAGTACTCTATCTCTTTCTATCTTTCGAACAGCTTTAGTAGAATAGGTATGGTTTCTTCTTTAAACGTTTGATAGAATTCCCCTGGGAAGCCATCTGGCCCTGGACTTTGGTGTCTTGGGTGGTTTTTGATGACTGCTTCAATTTTTTCCCCAGTTATCAGCCTGTTCAGGTTTTCTATTTCTTCCTGTTCCAGTTTTGGTAGTTTGTGGCTTTCCAGGAATGCGTCCATTTCTTCTAGATTGTCTAATTTATTGGCGTAGAGCTGTTCATAATATGTTTTTAAAATCGCTTGTATTTCCTTGATGTGGTAGTGATCTCTCCTTTCTCATTCATGATTTTATTAATTTGAGTCTTCTCTCTTTTCTTTTTAATAAGGTTGGCTAATGGCTTATCTATCTTATTAATTCTTTCAAAGAACCAACTCCTGGTTCTGTTGATCTTTTCCACAGTTCTCCTGGTCTCGATTTCGTTGAGTTCTGCTCAAATCTTTATTAACTCTCTTCTTCTGCTGGGTGTAGGATCTATTTGCTGTTTTTTCTCTAGCTCCTTTATGTGTAAGGTTAGCTTTTGTATTTGAGTTCTTTCCAGTTATTGAATGGATGCTTGTATAGCGATGTATTTCCCCCTTAGGACTGCTTTTCCTGCATCCCAAAGATTGTGAACGGTCGTATCTTCATTCTCATTAGTTTCCATGAATCTTTTTAATTCTTTCGTAATTTCCTGGTTGACCCTTTCATCTTTTAGCAGGATGGTCCTTAACCTCCACGTGTTTGAGGTCCGTCCAAACTTCTTCTTGTGATTTAGTTCTAATTTCAAGGCATTATGATCACAGAATATGCAGGGGACGATCCCAATCTTTTGGTATCGGTTCAGACCCGATTTGTGACCCAGTATGTGGTTTATTCTGGAGAAAGTTCCATGTGCACTTGGGAAGAATGTGTATTCAGTTGAGTTTGGATGTAAAGTTCTGTAGATATCTGTGAAATCTATCTGGTCCAGTATATCATTTAAGCTCTCGTTTCTTTGGAGATATTGTGCTTAGAAGACCTATCGAGGGTAGAAAGAGCTAGATTGAAGTCACCAAGTATAAGTGTATTATTATCTAAGTATTTCTTCACTTTGGTTATTAATTGGTTTAAATATTTGGGAGCTCCCACATTCGGGGCATATATATTCGGGATTGTTAAGTCCTCTTGCTGGATAGATCCTTTACGTATGAGATAGTGTCCCTCTTCATCTCTCACTACAGTCTTCAGGGTAAATTTTAGTTTATCTGATATAAGGATGGCTACCCCTGCTTTCTTTTGAGAACCATTTGAATGGTAAATGGTTCTCTAACCTTTTCTTTTCAGGCTGAAGGTGTCCTTCTATCTAAAATGAGTCTCTTGTAGACAGCAAACAGATGGGCCCTGCTTTTTTAGCCAGTCTGACACCCTGCACCTTTTGATGGGGTCATTAAGCCTGTTCACGTTCAGAGTTACTATTGAAAGATATGAGTTTTATGTCATCATGATACCTATTCAGTCCTTGTTTTTGTGGGTTGTTCCACTGAACTTCTTCTTAAAGGGTAATTTTAAGGTTCCCCCAAAATTTCTTGCAGAGCTGGTTTGAGGTCACATATTCTTTCAGTTCCTGCCTGTCTTGGAAGCTCTTTATCTCTCCTTCCATTCTGAATGAGAGCCTTGCTGGATAAAGTATTCTTGGTTGCATGTTCTTCTCATTTAGGACCCTGAATACATACTGCCAGCCCTTTCTGGCCTGCCAGGTCTCTGTGGAGAGGTCTGCTGTTACCCTAATACTCCTCCCCATAAAAGTCAGGGATTTCTTGTCTCTTGCTGCTTTAAGGATCTTCTCTTTATCTTTGGAATTTGCAAGCTTCACTATTAAATGTCGAGGTGTTGAACCGTTTTTATTGATTTTAGGGGCGGATCTCTCTATTTCCTGGATCTGAATGCCTGTTTCCCTTCCCAGATTAGGAACGTTTTCAGCTATGATTTGTTCAAATACATATTCTGGCCCTCTGACCCTTTCGGCGCCCTCGGGAACCCCAATTAAACGTAGGTTTTTCTTCCTTAGGTTGTCATTTATTTCCCTTAATCTATCTTCATGGTCTCTTATTTGTTTGTCTCTTTTTTCCTCAGTTTCCCTCTTTGCCATCAACTTGTCTTCTATGTCACTCAGTTGTTCTTCCACCTCGTTAACCCTCGTCGTTAGGACTTCTAGTTTGTATTGCATCTCATTCTATTGATTTTTAATTTCTGCCCGATTAGCTCTAAATTCTGCAGTCATGAAGTCTCTTGAGTCCTTTATGCTTTTTTCTAGAGCCACCAGTAGCTGTATAATAGTGCTTCTGAATTGGCTTTCTGACATTGAATTGTAATCCAGATTTTGTAACTCTGTGGGAGAGAGGGCTGTTTCTGATTCTTTCTTTTGAGGTGAGGTTTTCCTTCTAGTCATTTTGCTTAGTGCAGAGTGGCCAAAAACAAGTTGTATTGGGAAAAGGAGAAAAAGAGAGGAGAGAAAGAAGGAAAGAAAAGAGAAAAAGGAAAAAGGAAGAAAAAAGGGTGGGGGAAGCAAACAGAAATCAAAAAGCAAAAAAAAAAAAAAAAAAAAAAAACCCACGGGGGAGTATCTTCTGATTCTGTATACTCTAAGTCCCTTGACTTCCCCTGGAACTGGTCCATCCAGCTGGTCTTCTAGGGGAGGGGCCTGCTGTGCTGATTTTCAGGTGTTAGCACTTGGGGGAGCTGCTCTGCCCCTGCCTGCTGCAGGGCTCAGGGGGGGGTTGTTGACCCCGTGAGGCCCCAGGAGGAACAACCGCAGTGGCGGGGCCAGCTCTGCAGCCCTAGAGTCAGCTCCCGCAGTCACACGGAGCTCTCCGTCCGCAGGGCCTGGAGGCTCCGGGGCGGGGCCGCTGATCTGCTCTGCTCCGGGCAGGAGCGTCCTCGCTGTCCTGGGCCCTCCCGGCCCCTGCCTGTCCCGGGGGAGGCCGGATCCTGGGCTGTGTCCCGGCGCCCTGTGCTCCGGGGCCTGCTCTGTGGGATTCGCGCTCCCGCCCCGCAGCCCCCTCCGCGGAGCCGCCGCCCGAGCCCCTCCGAGCTGCTCCGGGTCCCGCCGTGCGCGCTGCAGCCCTTAGGGAGCTCGGAGCACTCTCCTGCGCTCGCAGGTGTCTGTTAGTGTCCCAGGGAGCCCGAGGCATCCCCGCCCTCCTGGGTCCTGCTCCAACTCCCTGCGGGCCCCTTTCCGCCCGGGAAGGTTGGTGCAGCTCCTGCTTCTCCGGGACGGGGCTCTCCTGTCCTGGGGACACTCGCCCCGGCCTCAGCCCGGCTCCTCGCGGGGCCCCTCCCCCTTGGAGGCCTTTTGTTTCTTTATTAATTTTCCCCCATCTTCCTACCTTGATAGAAGCGCGAACTCTTCTCACTGTAGCATTCCACCTGTTCTCTCTTTAAATCTCAGGCCGAATTCGTAGGTTTTCAGGATGATTTGAAGGTGATCTAGGTAATTTGGTGGGGACAGGTGACTTGGGGACCCTACTCTTCCGCCGTCTTGCCCCTCCTCCTCTTTTGAAGAATCTTAAAGAGGTAATTAACATTTTTACAGAAATATGCCCATTTGTACTTCGTATAAAAAGTTGGTTACTTTTTAAAGAAAAGACACTATCCTAACCCTTTGCTTCCATTTCATTTCTACAATGATCACAGCATCTTTATGAAACACAGGAATTCATGTTATAACTCAGTTCTGGAGACTTTACAGCCTTTTGCATTCAGTTGATATACCCCAGGCTAACAGGCAAGGTCTTCTACAACTTTCTTTAATCACTCAGTCCTAAACTGCTGATTCATTCTTGGAGTTGGTCCATTCTTTTTGATGTTCTAATTGTTCATGACCAACCTAACATGCCTAGCAGGTGCGTGTCAGTTTTGATCCCCACATAAGAAACATTACCAAGAGGGTTTCATGCTTTCTCAATGGTGGTGTGAGGAATCCCAGTTCTGTGGTTCTTTACTCATTGGCATGTAAAGAGTTATCACCCCTACAGTAAAACAATCTAATTAATTTTAAAAAACCTAAAAACTTTACAACAGTAAATAATGACCTAGAAGAAACCTCATTACTAGTGCAATATTCAGTGAAATAATCTCGTAAAATGATAGTTATTGGCAAGAACTTAATTTTGGATAAAATGAACATTCAGCATTACTGTGGCTTGGATCAATTACATGCACAAGTGCACTATCTGCTCTGTGTAAGAAGTATTTCACCAAACTTCCAGTCAATTCTCTAGCCAGTTCACACATTACCCATTAAGTGAAAAATACAAATCTTTTGTAAGATGTACATTTAGGAAAGGGGAAGGATAATTTATAAATGTTTCATTATGCAATAGGTTGTGAGCACATTCTTATGGCCACTGAAGTGAATCTTTCCATATTTTCAAGAACATTGACAAGTAAGGTTTACTTCTCAAATCAGAGAAGTTCATAGGAAAAAGAAAGTTATGGACTAAAAGACCTATTCATGCAGACAGCACCTGTTTGGATGAGAAGAAGACGGAATTGTAAGGTTTAGAAGAAAACATCAGAGTTTGAGTTGATTAAAAATGGTCTAACTGTGCCATTTTGTGTCAATACTTTAAGCTGGCTATCCACTATCATTCTGTGACCTGATCCAGTGAAAATGCTTGTTTGCTTGGAGCAAACAAGGACAGAATTCACAAATACTCTGAAATATGGTGATATTCATTAATTTGGTGGTCTGTGGTGATGTTGGGATAGGCAGTGGGGAAGGTAGTAGTGTATGAAGATGAAGAGGCATCAGTAATACCTATATACGTGTTTGGAGATAAAGACACACATATTTATAGGACAACAGGTCTTATTAAAATGGGCACACATAAGGCATGACGGTGTCAGAACAGAAGGAAGTCCAATTGTGTCTTCCAGTGTGATGGGCAAGTTAGACTTCAAATAAGGAGGTGTGGAATTATTGAGTCATTGACCAAAGCTAAGCACTGTCAACATTGACAATGTCTTTGCTATGATATCAGCTATAAAGTATACTATAATTTTGTTGTCTTGCCCCACTTTGGCCAGAAATATTAAACACAATTTGAAGAAAATGCATTCCTAGGGACAATTCTAAGTTTGAGATGGCATGTGTTGGTTAGAGCAGTGAGTACAGAAGGAAAGATGGAGTAACCTGTAACTGGGAACCAAGGGGTAAGATCAGAAAGGCCTTTGCACAAGAATCTAAATGGTACCATGTCAGGGAGAATTTATTGAGGAAGGGTATGATCATCTCTGTGGTTGGGGAGAGGCCATTCTGGGAGAATGGACAGGTGTGCTTGAGGCAAAGATTCAAATAGTAGGAAGCTATGCCTAGGTCTCCTGAACTGCCACACATGACAACAGCCTGGACAGGGGTCTGCAGAGCTGGAGAGGGATTTTTGGTGTAGATTTATTTAATGACTATGACAGATGAGAGGGAATTCTGCTCTTCTCATAGAAAATCCCCGTTCCTGTCCCAGTCTGTGCCACTAATACTCCAGCCTCCTTTCACTGTCCTGGGAGCCTTCCTTGACCACTTTCATACTCATACTTTCCTTACGCATTCCCTCTCCTGCACAACTCTAGTTTTTATTTTCCACCCAGTGTTCTGAATCTTTGGATGGATCACTCATAGGATTTAATTTAATTTAACATTTAATTGTACTTAGTGTTTATTTCCACTTCTTTCCCTATGTGTATGTGTGTTGAGTTCTCAATGGCCACATACTTGAGAATCGGGGTCTTGCTTGTATTTCTGTCCAATTCATACAAAGTTCCAGACAGAGTTCTATGCTTCCCCAAACTTGTGTGCTCTTCCAGCACACATCTGTTTTCTTTTCGGTAAATAGCACCCTTATTCTTGAGCTGCTTGGCATCATGCTTAGGTTCTTCCTTTCTCGTATGCTACTTCGGCACACTCTGTTCATTTCAATCCTAAAAACATTTCTAATTTGGTCATTTTCTCCATCTCTCCTTTGTCTACTCTAGTGTAAGCAGTCATTATTTCCCTGCTTCACATTTCATTTTAATAAAAGCAACACCCCTTATTTTGGCCTGTAAGTCCTAGCATTTTTAAAGATTTTATTTATTCATGAGAGACACAGAGAGAGAGAGAGAGAGAGAGAGAGAGAGGGAGAGAGAGAGAGAGAGGCAGAGACACAGGCAGAGGGAGAAGCAGGCTCCATGTAGGGAGCCCAACGTGGGACTTGATCCCGGGTCTCCAGGATCACACTCTGGGCTGAAGGTGGCGCTAAACTGCTGAGCCACCCAGGCTGCCCCCTTATCATGGTTTTTGATCCATACATACGTGTAAATCCATCTCATGTATTTCTTTCTTTTGCTTTTTATATTTGATCCGTTGTTCTTTATTTTTCCAAACACAATAAGCACTTAGCTCCTATGCCATGGGCTGTCACACGTGCTGCTTGTTGGTTTTTCCTTGTGATCTTCTGTCTTGTTTAATGTTATTTCCCTAGGACTCACTCTAGGTCAATCAACCCTCTCCTTTTTTCCCTATCAGGGCACCCTGTTTATTTCATTTATCATGTCTACCACAACAGTTAATGTTTCTCCCCCTATTTTTTTAAACCTATTTTCTGACTTCCCACTGGATTTTATGAAGGCAAGTGGCCATAGTCCTCTTATTTATCATATATATCATCATCTAGAACATAGGGAGTAAATGCTCATTAAATATTTGTTGACTAAATAGGAGAAAATAAGGTGATCAATAAATGCTTGATATTTGACTAATACTTTTAATTATGCTAAGTTCATTATTTTTTAGAAAGGGAGATACACCATTAAATGCATTAGCTTTTTCAGCAATGTATATCAATCAGTTATTTATATTGTGCCTTTTCCAAGGATTTCAGGTGTTTATATTACATGAAGTAGTTCTAGTACATGTATATTCAGGAGGCTAATTTTTTTAAAGATTTTATTTATTTATTTATTCATGAAAGACACACACACAGAGAGAGAGAGAGAGAGAGAAAGAGAGAGAGAGAGAGGGAGAGAGAGGCAGAGACACAGACAGAGGGAGAAGCAGGCTCCATGCCAGGAGCCTGATGTGGGACTCGATCTCTGGTCTCCAGGATCATGCCCTGGGCTGAAGGCAACTACTTTGTATTAAACCAGAATTGCAACTTTGCCCTGCCAAACACAAAAGAGGGCACATATTGTTCTCTAAAACAAAAGTATTTCTGAACTTTTCTGAAATTCTAATGTGTTTTGATCCAAATTGTATCATTGATTCCCTTGGGCAAAAAAAAAAATTGAATATCTCAGGATGAATTTTGCTTTTAGATTCATGAGAAAAAGTATCACTGTTTGAATATATCTTTGGAGACCAGTTCATTTAGGGTTAGCTGAATTTTGGACCTAAGATGCATTGATAAACTGAGAGAAAAACCTTCCTTTTCTTTGGGTTAGCAGACCAGCAACTGTTATGAACATTTCCCCTGGTATTCATTATTCTTAACCAAGTTAGAATTAATCTAGTGATAAACTCCAAAATGAATTTTTATTTATTCAGAAACATCTTGGCATCTATAGGTAGTAATGATCTCATTACTGATGAGCATTTAACAATTTTAAAAAAACTATCTGTAAGGTAAGAACTGTTGCCTATCTGCTCATGTTTGAGATACACTGAGCATCATTTAGTAGTATTTTTACAGGAAATGTATTCCACGTTCAAATCCATAATTTTGTTTCTGGGTTTGGTTCCCAGAGTCTCTTCTCTGATTTATAGCTTCTTTCTGCTTCTATCCCAGCTCTTGGCATCATTGTCCTCATGAACTCCTATTTCTGAATGCTACCCCCTCTGCACACACTCAGCTTCTTAGATCTTTGGCTGATTATGTCATTTGCAATTGTATATTCAGCATTGGTCTTTCTCATCTCTCTCTAGTCTCTGAATTTATTTGGAGTCTACCAAATAATAGACCTATAGATAAAAAGGTCTATTTATTTGGAATTTATTTGGAGTCTACCAAATTTTTGTGACCTATAGATAAAAAGATATTCTTGTGAAAGTATTGGGCAATTTTTAAAAAATATTTTTTTATTTATTCATGAGAGACACACACACACAGAGAGAGAGGCGGAGACACAGACAGACAGGCAGAGGGAGAAGCAGGCTCTGTGCAGGGAGCCTGATGCGAGACTTGATCCTGGGACTCCAGGATCATGCCCTGGGCCAAAGGCAGGCACTAAACCGCTGAGCCACCCAGGGATCTCCAGTATTGGGCAATTTATAAATGTTGAGTTCTTGGGTAAGCGAGTGCTATTGAAGAATTTCACCTTTAATACTGTGAACTTGAAGGACACAACTCACCACTTCTGGCCCCTGTGAATATTCCCTGAGCATTAATGATAATCTAACAAAATAAATGAAATTTCCATGGAGTTTCTTGTTCACTGTATTAGTTAGCTTTTGCTGTGTACCAAATTACCTGAGAACTTAGTGACTTAAGAATTACTATTTCTTATGATTGACGTATGGGTTTATTGCACAGATCTTCTGGTGTAGACTGGGTCAGCTGAGGCTGGAAGCTTTATTTTATAATGGTTTTACTTACATATCTGGCAACTGCACAGTGTCAACTGAGATGGCTTTTTCCTCCATGTGGTTTCTGTTTCTCTAGCCAACTAGACTGTGCTTGTTTATGGTGATCTTACCTTAAGTGCCATCAGAGATGAGCTTTTCATGCCTCTCTTATGTCATATTTGCTAGTGTCTCATTTCCCAAGTCCAATCACGTGGTCGGGACCTGATTCAAGCACTGGATTCCACCTCTTGATGGGCAAAGAACAGAATCATCTGGCAAAAGGGTTGAATCCAGGGATGGGGAAAAACTTACGGCAATTTCTTCAATCTATCACATTGACATTGAGCTTCCTAGAGTGAGGCCCAAGTTGCAATCACAACCAGGCATGTCCTGGTTTAGTCACCAGAATAGAGTTATGCAATGGGTACTATGTTCACAAAGGGAGAAGAGGTCATATCCACTTGGACACATGGGGCTGGAAGAAGGTTAAACTTGATGAAAGGAATAGTCCTTTAGCTTAATCTTGAAAGGAGGATTTATGAGAAAAGACAAGGCATAGTTTGGTATGTTTGGGAAATGGCAACTATCTTTTAATGATTAGATTGTAGAGCCCAAATAGAGTATGATAAGAGATAAACTTGGCAAGTTCGACAAAGGCCAAATAATGGGAGAGGGGAAGTTTGTATGCCTCTCTGTCTCACTTGGGGTTACCTCTTACTTACTTCTACTCACTCCAAACCAGCCTCTGTTCCTACCACACTACTTGAAGTTCTCTGACAAAGGCCACTCATATTGTTATATTGCAAATTTTCCATTATATACTGTGTTTAATTATATCTGATAGTTTCCTTTTGTTGACCATTCATGCTCTTGACAATATCTTTGGTGTTAGTGACATCTCTCGTGTTCCTCGTCTTCCCTTCACTCTTCTGTCTGCTTTGTCTCAGACTGCACCTAGAGTTTAATACTGTGAACTTGAAGGACACAACTCACCACTTCTGGCCCCTGTGAATATTCCCTGAGCATTAATGATAATCTAACAAAATAAATGAAATTTCCATGGAGTTTCTTGTTCACTGTATTAGTTAGCTTTTGCTGTGTACCAAATTACCTGAGAACTTAGTGACTTAAGAATTACTATTTCTTATGATTGACGTATGGGTTTATTGCACAGATCTTCTGGTGTAGACTGGCCATCCCAGGCTCTGTTCTTTATCATACTATGGTTGAAAACATCCGCTTCCATTGTATCAGTTATTATCTAGATGCTGCTGGCTCACAAGTCTTTATTCTGAGCCTAAATTGTCTTATGTTTTCAAATACATATGCATGTACACACTTGACATGTCCCATTGGAGCGTCAGACTCAGCATGATTTAAGTTTGACTAAATTATCTTTTGCTCTTCAAACTTGCTACCTATTTCCTGTTCAAACATGCTTCTTATTTTGGGAAATGATGACAGACTCATACAGTAATCTAAACTAAACACCCATGCATCATACTGGCCTTCTCCCAATTCCTCTCCTACTAAATCTAGTTAGTTGTCAAGTTCTATTTTGCTTTAGTACTGTTTGTATCTTCCCTATCTATGCCCACTGTGCTGACTTACATTTAGTCCATGTTACCCATCACTCTATGAGAAAACCTCATTTTTTTTGTTTAAGCTGCTCCTCTTCTGACTCTGAAGGACGACCAGTCATCTTTTTAAAACACAAATTCCCGATCATGCCATTCTTCTGTGGGTCCTTCAGTGACTCCTCATTGTTGTTTGGTTGAAGTAAAATATACAAGGCTTGACTTCACTTACATCTTCAGCTTCCTTAATGACCTCCTCAAACCATGTTCTGTGAAGTTCCTGATGTGTGGTATTTGATGGCCTCCATATTAGATGCCTATCGGTCATCTTTGAGTTACTGGATTATACTGGTATTGTGTCTTCCTGTGATTCCTTCCTGCTCCTTCACTCTGATATTGAGATCACATCACAGATCTGTTATTTATTATCACCTATATGTGTGAGCAATACACAGTATCACTAGTCTGTGCATCAACCTTGTATAGTTTTATGATTGGAAAAATCGACAGAGTAATTTTATCAGGGATATGAATGTGGGAATACTATACCTAATGAAGAATAAAAGGGGAAAGAGAAGGGAAATAAGCAACGTGGGTAGTGGTAGAGAGTGTGGCAGCTTTGCACTTTTGGGTGGATAACCGTGGCCTGAGTTTTCTCTTTCTCTGTCAGTTGATCTTAGGAGAACTCCCCATGAGACTATAGCTGCAGGCTGGGAGAGAGAGGGTGGTGTAGCATGAGTAGGACCATGGGCATTTGGCCACTTCTTTATGTCATTTGTTTTTGGCTTTAGGGACTGCTTGGGGCTGATCATGTATATACCACCTCCATTTGAAGATGGAATGTTTGCTCTGCGTATCAAACTTTAGGGCTTTGTGGGTCAGAACACACACAGCTCATGATGGACAGCTCAGATCATAGGGTAACTTGGCGGCCCAGGGGTAAGCAACAGTCTCTGTTAAGGCCCAGCAACAGGCCAAGAACTGTCTCTCAAAAGGGAGAATAGTTGTTGTTTTTTTCAATTTTAGTCATATAAGTATTTTTATATGCTAAAGTTTTTACTTGGGTTCTTTTTATATTTTCTGTTTGTTAGTTGAGATTTTATTTTTTTGTTTCCAGTTTGTAATTGCTTATTGAAACATTTTTATGACTCTTAAAATCTCTATCACGGAATTCTGACCTCACTGTTGTATTGTTGTAGGTATCTGTATTAGGCAGCTAAGGCTGCCATAACACAAAATTATAGACCGGGTGGCTTAAACAGTAGAAATGTGTTTTCCCAGAGTTCTAGAGGCCCAAAGTCGAAGATCAAAAGGGTGACAGAGTTGCGTTTTTTTTTTTTTTAGAATTCCCTCTCCTTGGCATGTAGATGGCCATCATCTCTCTGTCCATAGATATATATAATATATAATAATCGCCTTTTCCTATAAGGATGACAGTTGTGTTGGATTAGGGCCCACCCTAATGACTTTATTTTACCTTAATTAGTTCTTTAGAAAGGCCTTATCTTCAAATATTCTGAGGTACTGAAAGTTGATATTTCAACTTATGAATGGAGTTGGGAGTGGGGCACACTTTAACCCATAACAGCATTTATTTATTATCTTTTTTCATTACATTTGGTATCTCTCTGGTTCTCATTATGGTGAGTGGTTTTTGGTTAAAACCTGGACCTTTTTGGGTATTATGTTGAGACTCTGAGTCTTATTTAAATCTGTTTTAGCTGACTTCTTCTTTGTTAGGGAAGGGGCTGTCTTTCTACTGTCAGGTGGGTGTAGAAGCCCAGGTTCCCCAGTTTGCCTCCATGGATATCCATGTGCTAGTGGGACTCCTTGTTATTTTTAGGCAGAGTTGGGAACTCTGGTTTTCCACTAGGCCTCCACTGTTCCTTGCTGGGAGGATTATAAATGCTTCATTATTGCTTCCCACAGGCCTACACTGACACCAGGTAGAGGGAGTGGCTTCATTCCTGCCTCAGGATGGTAAAACTATGACTGTCCACTAAGCCTCCCCTGATGCCACCCCAACCAGGGGCAAAAGGGACAGCTCTTTATTGCTACTTTGGATTAGAGGTCTAGGCTTCTTAGGTGGTCTATACTGTCACCTTGGGGTGGTTTCATTATTTTTATTGTTTGGGTAGGAACGTCCTAGCTCCTGTAACAATACTGCTATGGGGGTATTGGGTTCCTCATTTGGCTTCACGAGGTTGGAGATCTAGCTCCTCGCTTGGCTTTTACTGGCATGGGTGGGGATGGGGCCACATATTTTCTGTGGTGTTTGGCTGGAGTAGAGTGGTTCTTTTCCAAAAGTTTTCTGTCTTGTTAGACTTTCCCATTCCCTTGTTCATTGTGACTTTTTATTGTCTGCATTCATTGACATTTCCTGGTTTTTGGCTGTTCAGCTTCACATCTGGAATAACTGACCAAACAGAAAACCCAGAGACTGTTGTGTTATTTCTTGAGTCTTGAGATTCTTAGCAAATTTGCCTTCTCTCTGCCTTTCAGTCTTTTTATGTTTGCCTTATTTATAATATCTATGTTTTTAAATTATGCTTACCAAGAAAACTATGAAAAGGATTTCTACTTTACCTTCTCAGAGATAGAAATCTTTATAAACACTTTTGAGTGTCTTTTTCAGTATGTATATATTCTTTTCTTTTCCTTCTAAAATTTAACCCATGTGTCCCAGCAAGAGCCCTCTGTGGCTCAAACTATCTGTAACCCTGCCCCCTTTCATTGGGAGCTTCTGCTTCAGATCACCCAACCAAGTACTCTTCCATCCCTGTGCACCTTGTGCCCTCACACCTCCCTGACTTCTAGGTCTGTGTGTTCAGGAGAAGCCCCAGTCCAGCAGGCCATCCTCCTGGAGCTGGGAGTTCCTCACATTGTACTTGAGGTTCCTCAGTGGGGGTGGGGTCATTTGTTTGAGTCAGACCCCTGTGGCTCTCTGCTGGGAAGAGGCTCAAGACATCTGCAGGAGTCAGGCCTACCTGCTGTCTCTCATCAGCAGGCTTCCTGGTCCTGCCCAGAATCAAGGGTAAGGAGTTCCATGACATCTGGCTTTAGTGGAACAAAGAATATGTTTTGGAGTAGGGTGGACCTTGGTATCACTATGAGTCCCCCAGAAGTAATCACTGGGATCCCAGTCTATCCTCCAAGTCCCAACTCAGGGACCCATCCCAGGGTACCTGGATGCTGAGTCCCAGTGGCTTACACAAGTGCACTTTCTCCCACCATCTTCTCTCTAAGCATCAGGCCCTCAGGTCCTGTTGGATAGGGCATGCCTTTGCCAACCAGGACATGTTAGGGCAGTTTTTCTCCTCTCTGTGCCCTTGATGTGGAAGTTTGAGTGCTGGTTACCATTAGACTCCGCATGTTGGAGTAGAGGCTGGTATGTTGTTTTGGGGGTTTTTTTTTTTTGATCAAAAAAAAATAGCTAATAACCATCATTCTCCAATATATGAATAAAATTTCTTTGTTTTTATTGTAGTAAAATATATATAACATAAAATTTACCATTTTAATCATTTTAAGTGTACAATTCAGTGGCATTATGTACATATGCACATACATATGCACAATGTTGTACAATCATAAGTAGTTTTCCATTTCTAGAACTTTTTCATCATCCCCTATAGAAACTCTATACCCATTAAATAATAACTTCCCATGTTTCCCTCTTCTCAGGCACTGGTAATCTAATCTATTTTATGTCTCTATAAATTAGCCTATTCTAGGTATCTCAAATACAGTAAGTCAATATTTAGACTTTTGCATCTGGCTTATTTCACTTAGCATGATTTTTCAAGTTTCATCCATGTTGTAGCATGTATCAGAATTTGATTCATTTTTAAAGGCTCAATAATATTCCATTGTATGGATATGCCCATCTGTTGATGGGAATTTGGGTTCTTTCCAACTTTTAGTTATTATGAATAATGTTACTGTGAGTACTGCTATAAATGTACCTACCCGAATTCCTGCTTTCAAATCTTTTGGGTATATAACAGAAGCAGGCTTGCAGATTTCTTTTTATGAAATTATTTACTGATAGAATACTTTCATTAGTTTATATATTCATTCATTTATTCAGTGCATCTCTTGATTGTCACCCACTTGCCAAACTCTGTACTGATATTAATGTTCAATATCACATATTTGCATAGTGTCTTAAAGAGTTTTATAAATCTTTCATTGACTCCTTGCAATAGACTTATGATTTGATATATTAATATCCTAACTACATATGTAATGAAATGTATCTTTATAAGCTTAATTTTCTGAGAATTCCACCACTGAGTCCAGACTCACATTTCTGCCTTCTAATTTTGAGCCAATATTCTTTCAGTTGACAATCTTGAAATATTTAAGCAAAGATTAGGTTAACATTTGAGGAAAATGCTCTAAAACATGTTCTGTAACTCAAACTCCAGAAAATTTTCCATTATAATGAATCTATTATAATGATGATATGTAGGTGATTTTCTAAAGTTTCAAACATTGTTTTAAGTTTTCTTATTTTTACAGTAGGAAACACTATCTCTGGAAATGGCATTATCAGCAGTGTATTTTGTTTGATGTGTAAACATTCAATTAATCATATCAATATAAATTTTATCAATGTATTAATTTTGCATATATATCTGCTATCTAAAAAATTTTTTTGAATCTGTAAAGATGTCTCTGAGTTGATGATTGTATTTTTGGAGTTTATCTTTGGCAATATTATAATAGTTTATTTCCAAAGTGAATAAATATTGATCAGAAATTATAATTAAGTTCTTGGCTCCAGTGGTAGAACTGAAATGAATTTGTTATTGAATAGCAAGATTTAAATTTCAAATGAAAGTATTTCTGGAATACTTAATACATGTTAATAAATAGAATTTTACTTTCAGTAATTTAAATTATTTGGCAGTTTTTCAAAAAAGGACAGAGATAAATGATGATAAAATTTTTAATTGTCATTTTTCTATTGCTGTTTAAGATCTTTGGAAAATTATGGATTATTACCTCTGAAATAATTCAGAACACAGTTTTAGGGTATAGAAGAAACTTTTCCCCCATTTAGTAAGAATAGATGTGTTTTCTACTTGAACTTTGCCCATAAAGACTATTGCATATTCATATAGTTATGAAACAGTGTTGTAATCATAAAATATATACTATGTGATAGTATAAACAATATAACTATGTTTAAGTTATGAAACAAAGCTAATGCTTGATCTTCACTAAGTCTAGTTTGGATATTAGAATGACTTAGGGAGTCAAATGTGATGTTGTAGTGTGAATACACACTACTGTTAGAAAACATTTGAAAAGCAGGGGAAATGATAGAGATGGTTACTTATGGTGGTCATTTTTAAAAATAAAAAGCTTCAGGTTTGTCAGTTTTCACGATGCTGAAGATGTTATCATAAGGAATTTCAGAGACATGGAGGATGAAGAGATAGAAAAATAAATAGAGGTTTTTCTTTTTCTTGTCCTTCTCTCTTTTTAAAAATATAATATCAGTTTAGATATTCTTGGTTGCAGTAGAACAAAATAAACAGCATAACTGCTCAGATGGCCATAAATATTGTAGAGATAATGAGGGAGCTGACTCCAGAGCCGGAGAGAGCTGGCCACCGCCAGTGGTATTTTTCCTCCTGGTGTCACCATGTGCCTGGGAGAGGTGGGGCTGCCAGGGAACAGGGGCCTCATGGGGTAAACAGCTCCCACTGAGCCCGGTACCTGGTGGGGGATGGAGCATCCTCCCAGGTGCACACACCTGAGAATAAGCAGAGCAGACCCTCCCCCAGAAGGCCAGCTGGAGGGAGAGGGGAAGACCAAGTTCTTGACCGAGCAGCACTGGAAAGCTCCAGGGGAAGTCAAGGGATTTACAGTATATAGAACTAGAGGGTACCCCTCCTTTTTTTCCTTCCTTTTTCCAGTACAACTCGTTTTTATATCAGACTGTAAATTTCTAATTTTTTTCTCTTTTCCCACCTTCAATACAGTATTTTACCACTTCTTCATTTTTAAGATTCTTCCTTTTTGACTTTCATATTTCTACAATTACAAGTCCTAGATATATTTTCCACTTCTAGATTCCCTTCAACATACTCAACTTAATTTTGGGAGATATAAAAGGTATGTTTTTTTTGTTTTGTGTTTTTTGTTTTCTCTGCCTCGTTTTGTTCTATGATGGCGAAAGTTGATACCGCCTAAAACATGACCAGCGTGCACCCAGAACTGAGTGGTATACCATGCTGGTTCATCCTGTGAGATTCCTCATTCCCATTTTGCCCCCCTATTTTATCTCATTTATGTTTTGGTGGCCAGTATTGGGGCTTTCTACAAGTATTTCTGTGTTATATAAATTTGGGACTGAGCATCTTCTAACATAAAGACTTAATATACTCAGAAACAAGAGGATCACCCTCTAGGAGCCCTCAGGTAGACTACATTCTCCCTCCACTACAAGTTCGTCACCACCACCATCTCCCAGTCCCCCCATTTTTGCTCTTCTCCTTTATGTTCCTTTTTCCTTTTTCTTTTCTATTCTTTTTTCCCCTCTCTTCTTTAGGATTCCTAACCTTTTATTTTTTACTACTTTGTTATAAAATTTGTTTTTCACTTTAGTGGTCCTTTTGGTTTATTTCATTCGGATCTTTGTTTTCAATTTCTGGTCTCTGACCTTGGCAGAATCACCTAGGGTGAAATTTACTTAGGTCGTGGTTGATATTCTTAACTCAGTCCACTCACAACCACTCTGCACAGAGCAAAATGACTAGAAATAAAAACTCATCACAAAAGAAAATCAGAAGCAGTACTCTCTGCCACAGAGTTACAGAGTTTGGATTACAATTCGATGTCAGAAAGCCAATTCCGAAGCATAATTATAAAGCTACGAGTGGCTCTGGAAAAAAAGCATAAAGGATTCAAGAGACTTCATGACTGCAGAATTTAGATCTAATCAGGCTGAAATTAAAAATCAATTAAATGAGATGCAATCCAAACTGGAGGTCCTAATGACGAGGGTTAACGAGGTAGAAGAACAAGTGAGTGACATAGAAGACAAGTTGATGGCAAGGAAGGAAGCTGAGGACAAAAGAGAAAAACAATGAAAAGACCATGAGGAAAGGTTAAGGTAAATAAATGGTAGCCTCAGAAGGAAAAATCTACGTATAATTGGGGTTCCAGAGGGTGCCAAGAGGGCCAGAGGGCCAGAAAGCATATTTGAACAAATCATAGCTGAGAACTTCCCTAACTAGGGGAGGGAACAGGCATTCAGATCCAGAAGATAGAGAGGTCTAAAATCAATAAAAACCTTTCAACACCTCAACATTTAATAATGAAACTTGCAATTTCCAAAGATAAAGAGAAAAATCCTTAAAGAACCAAGAGACAGGAGTTCCCTATCTTATATGGGGAGAAATATTAGATTAACAGCAGACCTCTCCACAGAAGCCTGGCAGGCCAGAAAGGGCTGGCAGGATATATCAAGGTCCTAAATGAGAAAACATGCAGCCAAGAATACTTTAGCCAGCAAGGCTCTCATTCAGAATAGAAGGAGAGATAAAAAGCTTCCAAGATAGGCAGAAACTGAAAGAATATGTGACCACCAACCAGCTCTGCACGAAATATTAAGGGACACTCTGTGAAAGAAAGAGGATGCCCAAGGAAACAATCCACAAAAACAGGGGCTGAATCGGTATTATGATGACACTCAATTCATATCTTTCCATAGTAACTCTGAACATGAATGGGCTTAATGATCCCATCAAAAGACACAGGGTTTCAGACTGGATAAAAAAAAAAAAACAAGACCATCTATTTGCTGTCTACAAGAGACTCATTTTAGACCTAAGGACATCTACAGCCTGAAAATACAAGGCTGGAGAACCATTTACCATTCAAAGTTCCTCAAAAGAAAGCTGGGGTAGCCATCCTTAGATCAGATAAATTAAACTTTATCCCAAAGACTGTAGTAAGAGATGAAGAGGGACACCATATCATACTTAAAGGATCTATCCAACAAGGGGACCTAACAATCATGAATATTTATGCACCTAATGGGGGAGCTGCCAAGTATATCAATCAATTAATAACCAAAGTTAAGGCATACTTAGATAACAATACACTTATACTGGGAGACTTTAACACAGCGCTTTCTGCAAATAACAGATCTTGTAAGCACAACACCTCCAAAGAAACAAGAGCTTTAAATGTTACACTGGGCCAGATAGATTTCACAGATATTTACAGAACTTTACATCCAAACGCAGCTGACTACACATTCTTCTCAAGTGCACATGGAACTTCCTCCAGAATAGACCACATACTGGGTCACAAATCAGGTCTGAACCGATACCAAAATATTGGGATTGTCCCCTGCATATTTTCAGACCATAATGCTTTGAAACTGGAACTAAATCCCAAGAAGAAATTTGGAAGAAACTCAAACACGTGGAGGTTAAAGAGCATCCTGCTAAAAGATGAAAGGGTCAACCAAGACATTAGAGAAGAATTAAAAAGTTTCAAGGAAACTAATGAGAATGAAGATACAACAGTTCAAAATCTTTGGGATACAGCCAAAGCAGGCCTGAGAGGAAACTACATCACAATACAAGCAACCCTCAAAAAACTGGAAAGCACTCAAATACACAAGCTAACCGCACACCTAAAGGAACTGGAGAAAGAACAGCAAATAAGACAAGAGTTAATAAAGATTTGAGCCGAACTCAATGAAATAGAGACCAGAAGAACTGTAGAACAGATCGACAAAGCCAGGAGTTGGTTCTTTGAAAGAATTAAAAAGATAGATAAACCATTAGCCATCCTTATTAAAAACAAAAGGAAAAGACTCAAATGAATAAAATCATGAATGAAAAAGGAAAGATCACCACCAATACCAAGGAAATACAAACGATTTTAAAAACTTATTATGAGCAGCTACACGCCAAAAAATTAGGCAACCTAGAAGAAATGGACGCATTTCTGGAAAACCACAAACTACCAAAACTGGAACAGGAAGAAATAGAAAACCTGAACAGGCTGATAACCGGGGAGAAAATTGAAGCAGTCATCAAAAACCTCCCAAGACACAAAAGTCCAGGGCCAGATGGCTTCCCAGGGCAATTCTATCAAACGTTTAAAAGAAGCAATACCTATTCTACTAAAGCTGTTCCGAAAGATAGAAGGGATGGAGTACTTCCAAACTTGTTCTATGAGGCCAGCATCACCTTAATTCCAAAACCAGACAAAGAACCCACCATAAAGGAGAATTACAGACCAATATCCCTGATGAACATGGATGCAAAAATTCTCAACAAGATACTAGCCAATAAGATCCAACAGTACATTAAGATTATTCACCATGACCAAGTGGGGTTTATCCCCGGGATGCAAGGCTGGTTCAACACTCGTAAAGCAATCAACGTGATAGATCATATCAACAAGAGAAAAAGCAAGAACCATATGATCCTCTCAATAGATGCAGAGAAAGCATTTGACAAAATACGGCATCCATTCCTGATCAAAACTCTTCAGAGTGTAGGGATAGAGGGAACATTCCTCAGCCTCTTAAAAGCCATCTACGAAAAGCCCACAGCAAATATCATTCTCAACAGGGAAATACTGGGAGCCTTTCCCCTAAGATCAGGAACAAGACAGGGATGTCCACTCTCACCACTGCTATTCAACATCGTACTGGAAGTCCTAGCCTCAGCCATCAGACAACAAAAAGACATAAAAGGTATTCAAATTGGCAAAGAAGAAGTCAAACTCTCCCTCTTTGCAGATGACATGATACTCTGCATAGAAACCCAAGAGTCTCCACCCCAAGATTGCTAGAACTCATACAGCAATTTGGCAGTGTGGCAGGATATAAAATCAATGCCCAGAAATCAGTGGCATTTCTATACACTAACAATGAGACTGAAGAAAGAGAAATTAAGGAGTCAATCCCATTTACAATTGCACCCAAAAGCGTAAAATACCTAGGAATAAACCTAACCAAAGTGGTAAAGGATCTATACCCTAAAAACTACAGAAAACTTCTGAAAGAAATTGAGGAAGACATAAAGAGATAGAAAAATATTCCATGCTCATGGATTGGCAGAATTAATATTGTGAAAATGTCAATGCTACCCAGGGCAATTTACACGTTTAATGCAATCCCTATCAAAATACCATGGACTTTCTTCAGGATTCCAAAAGCCCTCTTTGAATAGTGATTCACAAGAGCATGGAATCATGCTTTAAAATTAGCAAGCAGAAATGCCTATTTCCATGGCTTTAAATAATATAGTATTACTCAATATTAGTAAGACCAAGAATTAGTATCAGAATATAAAGCATTTACTGATGAGAATTATGTACACTTTAAACAAGAAGTAGAACTTTTCAGATGTTAATTTTTGACTTTTCAGATGGTTTAACATCTGTAAATATATTTCATGAAAAATATATCACAGTGATAAGGCTTTGTTTGTTGTCATTAAAAAAGTTATAGTTAATTGTTTTTGTGATGGTTCTATAATACGGTAAAAATTACCTAAAGATGAAGGAACACACTTTGTCATAGGGTGGCTCATTAGTTATGTAAAAGGAAATTAATAAGGGGAGAAGTAAACAAAAACAATAATTTTTAAAAATGTATTTGATCATATTTTAATACTATAATCTAACACGCTGGCCTTCTAGGAAAAAGAAATCTAGATTTTTTTTTAAATTGTTATATGATCATGGTTATTACAGAAATGATTGTAAATATCCTTTTCAAAATAAGAAGCCACATTGAAGATGGAAACAAAGCTGGGAGTCAAAAGACTGGTATTTAAAAGTTCTATTAATTAAAGATCAAAGAGCATTCTATATTGCTAAGCTGATAAATATCCCATAGCTTGTCATGAATGAAGTAAAATCTCTTCAAATATCTAATTAGTATTTGCATCACAGACACTAATAATTCAGTGAAATATCTGAATAAAACATCAAATTGTCATTCAGTAGCAGTGTAACCACATAACATAACTTTTCCTCCTGAAGAATTCATATTTCATCCTGAAATTCTGAAAAGTGCACCTAAAGTCTATGAGATTTCAAACTTTTCTTGAAACCAGCAGTAAAGTGTCAAGTGCTGAAAAGTGTAACAGGACAGTAGTCAGGAGATGTAGGTTATAATAATAATTCCACAGACTTTTAACCTTAGGCAAGTCATTTAATTAACATTGGATTTGGTTATTAATTTGTCAAATAAGAGGCTAGGTCTCAAGCTCTGGGAGTTCCCATATCGGTTAAATGTCTATGAACTTGATAAATTAATAATAGTCACAGCTCTCAATTACCTTCTATGAAATTCCTATTTTGTGTCAATTGATAAAATAGACTCTTTGTATGGAATATCTTATTCTTCACAGTAGAAATATCTTCGTTTCAGAGATTTGGAAACAGGCTCAGGCAAGGCAACTTGCCCAATAGCATACAACTAATAAATGCAGGAATTGTGATTCCATCTGAGCTCTCTCTGTCTTCCTGTCCTCATGCCAACCCGATCATACATCTGATTTTTATCCAACTGATCACAGAATACTCAATCCTTCAAGCTGTATGACAAAACTTAAAATAATTGCCCAACTATCATATAATGGCATTTAAAAAGCTTCTATTTGAACTATAACCATCAGTGATTCAATAAAGAAGTTTTTATTACTTACAGCTGTTCCAAGGATATGAGTCCTTTAAATGTTTGCTTATCTAGGGCACAAATTTCATTCTTGTACAGATATCTGAAAAACACATAAAATTCTATTAAATTATAAATTTGCATAGATACTACATTTCTTATATTAGGATTTTTAAACTGCAGTGTGGCTTTAAAGAGCTTAGGATGTTAATGGATTCTCTTAAAATCTATGGAGACTTTGATTTCATTTATATCTGTTCAAGTATCTGAGTAAGACAATTCCAAGGCTCTCATCTGATTCTCAAAGAAATCCTTGATTCAAAATATTAAGAACCACTGCCTTAGCCTCTAAAACTTAGAGTGATTGTAGAAAAATTCTGATTAATGAGGTCACATGTACTGGGTAGCAACTTCTCTAAGAAAGTGTGTGTGTGTGTGTGGGTGTGTGTGTGTGTGTGTGTTTAAGATTTTATTTATTTATTTATGAGACACAGAGAGAGAGAGGCAGAGACACAGGAAGGGACAGAAGCAGGCTTCATGCAGGGAGCCCGACTTGGGACTCCACCCCGGGTCCCCAAAATCATGCCCTGGGCTCAAGGTGGCGCTAAACCGCTGAGCCACCCAGAAAAAAAAAAGTTTGACCACAATTTTTTTCAAATCCATTCTGTCATACAGAATATTTGAGCTAGGAATTACATTTGCAAAACGAGCAAATATCATTGGACTCATCTGAAGGGGGATAAACACATATTAACAGATCTACAAGATGTATTTTGGTTCTCCCATGGCTGCTGCTGCAAACCTACAGGAAAGGACACTGTTAATGGATTTACAAATATGATGATGCAACTAATCTGGCCAAAAGATTTGATGAAGACAATTTAGGTAAATATGAGCACTATGTCCTTTTTTCTTCAACTATGAGATGGCAAAGTCATTTCATTTTTAAGTCTCTATGTGAGTATTTTGTGAATGTCATGAAAGTGAAACCTGAGTCTTTTCTACTTGTGCCTCTGGGGATCTGAGGCTATCAGAATTCCTGAAACTTTCAACCAAGTTCCTCTGGAATGTACCTTTGCATAAGCTAGAGCTCACACTGATTTTGAATGTATCAGAATCACCTGGTTGTTTGTTAAAAACACTGACTCCTGAGCTTGCCCCCAAACCTACTCAATCCAATTCTCTTGGGGAAAGGTCTAGGAAATTGCATGTTTAACAAGTTTCCCAGCTGATTCTGAGGCAGTCTCTCTGCAGATGACTTAAAAGCCATAGAAATCACAATTCTAGTTGAAAATGAAAAAGAGATTGCTTTTCCAAAATGTGCTTAGTAAAGCTTTGGAAGTTCCAAATTACTTTCTCTTCCCACAGATTAGAACTTATGTAAGTTTTTCAGACCAGTAGTGACTGACAGAGATTTATGTCTAACTGGAGATATTTCTTTAGCATTATTTGATACTATGGAAGATCTTTCTTTGACCTAAAATTTGAAAAATATAGCTACATGTTAGGATGGCAAAAAAAAAAAAAAAGTATTTTCTGGAACCATGTTTCTTCAACTAGCTTATGAGGAGTATTGATCTGTGGTCTCAGAAACCACTACTGGTTCTCAACTGTGGCTGTGATGTGGGAAACAAAGGCAGAAGAAAAATTATTAAATTTCCTTACTACCTACAGCCCATTGACAAGTCCTTGAAAGAGGCAGTGACATTCCTCTAGGAACTCAGCTGCCTCAACGTTAATACCTTGCTAAGGGCAAAAGGCAATCTTAGCCTGACCCCCACAATCCTTTAAGTCTTCTTTAACATATAAAAATTCCTTTGGAAACTTCCTTTACCTCTACCCTCCCAAGATACATGTTGGCAATCATCCTCCAAGCATATGGCCCTCTGATATACATCTGAAGAGTCTCATTACTGAGTTTTTACTAAATACTAATAACCTTTTCCTAACAATAGCTAGCCCCCTCAGGATCCTGGAAACTTTGTTTCTAAAATACATGGAGGGTTATGCCATCCCTAACCCCCTCTCAACTTAAAAGCATATGATGGACCACTCCCCATGACCCAGTATAGCTCTTTCTACCCAAGGGCCCTAGCCTGTGCTTTAATAAAACCACCTTTTTGCACCAACCATGTCTCAAGATTTTTTTCTTGGCAGTTGGCTCCAATGTGGGCGACCACGGACTAGCTGGAGTAACTGAATGAAAGCCCGGACTTGTGTCCCTCATTCACTCAAAAGGCTCGGGAGCCTAAAGGGTGAATAGTTGGTAGACGCTTGAGAAAGGGCTTGAGTAATGGTTCTCAGGGCTCGCTTGTACGTGATCGCCCACATAACACAATAGGTACAACTTATTCTGACCTGGTCATAAATGTAAATAAGGGTCTGTGCTGTCCTTGCTGGTCTGTTTACCATACCTAATATTCCTTTGAAGTATGCACATCTGGAGCAACCAGCTTATCTATTTACCAAGGTCTTCTGGCACCTGTGAGTCTGTCTTGCCTGCTGAGAAAGGGGAACTTTGGAGGGTTTCACAAACCTGCTAAAAATAAACACCTTCTTGGCTTTGTTTTGCTCATGCTATAAAATGTTGTAAAAACCTTGAATAAAGCTGGCACTGCTTGGACATCATCCACTGTGTCCCTCCTGTCCCCATCTCTTTACTTTTCTTTTATTTTCCTCATCCCCTTATCCTCAGGACCCTGATCGTGTTGCTGCAGCACGCGCAACACTTCAAACCCTAATATCTTTGCTGTATCAGTTGTGTGTGAAACAGTGTATAGGTATATGAATCAATAATATTTCTAAGATATCATTTTGAACTCTATCTCAGGGCTTATACTGGTACTGGGACACTGCTTCTGCAAACTCTAATTTAATAATGGGTCTGGCATGTGGAATAAACATTGGGATTCTTCAAAACTCCACCAATGATACTAATATGCAGAAAAGTTTAAAACATCTCTTCCAGGGCTAGAGACCACATAAAAAGTATTTTACAAATTTATTCCAGAGGATTCAGATACACCTCCCTGTAAGCACCCTCAGGCCATGAGAATGTCAAGGAACCACATTATTTTTCAGGTATCATATCTTCAGGCATAAAAAAAAATTGAACCAATTTCTGTAGAGATGTGTATAAAAGCTTTAATAGCTTTTTAATTATTATCATATTTACATAATGATGAACTGCTTCATAAAAATTAAACTAAATTATCAAATGTTCATTGATGAATCTCAAAACTGAAAACTGGCCATATATACAGATTCATTTTAGACTTATATTTTATAGAAAATGATACTGAAAAAGTGACCAAATAGTAGTGAAAAAAAGATGCAAAAGAAATTCTATAGTTAGATCTGTACATGTTGACTAAAATAATAAAGTATGCATTCAAAATATACTGCTACTTAGCAAGAGAACTTCCAGTTTCCTGTGGTATAACAGTAGCCACCTGAATTCAAATTTCTCCACACATCCTGAAAACGAACTAAGAGGAAAAAAAAAAAAAAGTCAGCCAGAATACAACCAATGCTATGACTGGGAGAAAAAGAAAATTAGTAACTTCAATTTACATTTAAGTAGGGGAAATACTAACACCAGCAAAATCAGTTCCAGAGGCTGCTTTGCAACAAAGGAATCAGGCAGGATTATCCAGACAAGGGGGCTGGGAGGAGGCGGTGAAACAGGAAAGCTGAGAGAGTACCAACATGATGAAAATCTGAGGCCTGATGAAAATCAGAGCCCTCCCTCCTGGGAATTGACAGAAAGGGACTGAGAAAGTGAATGGGAGAGGCACCTCACAATTGTGAGATGTCTTCTGGAGAAGTGGAATTAAAGGTAAAGATGGAAGAAAAAAGCCAAAGGGTCTTAGAGAGATAACATCATAGAATCTAAAGATAATGTTCCTGTGGAAAAGTAAACAAATAAGAATAGCTAGATGCACGCTAATAAAGAAAAGTAATGAGGAGACAAACTATAGAATATACTTTAAAACTCAATAAAGATTCTATAATTAAACCACTCGGTGACGGCACATGAATAGTCCAATGGGGAAAACAAAATAAAAGGTCTAGCTGTAGAACTAATTATACATGTAAATTTAGTATATAAGCAGATTCATTCTCAAAGGGTTGGTGTTGAGAAAACAATGAATTCTTTTATTAATGGAAATGGGGAAGCTTTTCTAACTATGACTCAAAATCCAGAAATAATTCAAAAATAATAAAACTTTACATAGCAAAATATTGTGTATCCAAGTCAAAAAAGAAAGAAAATTCAATCATAAAATGGACAAGAGCCATTAGAGTGAACATTTAAAATGTATAAAAATGACCCAAAACGTGAAAAGAAATTAAACTACACTCATAATAAAATCTTTCTTCAGTCTCATTGTTAGTGTATAGAAATGCCACTGATTTCTGGGCATTGATTTTGTATCCTGCCATGCTACCAAATTGCTGTATGAGTTCTAGCAATCTTGGGGTGGAGACTCTTGGGTTTCTATGCAGAGTATCATGTCATCTGCAAAGAGGGAGAGTTTGACTTCTTCTTTGCCAATTTGAATACCTTTTATGTCTTTTTGTTGTCTGATGGCTGAGGCTAGGACTTCCAGTACGATGTTGAATAGCAGTGGTGAGAGTGGACATCCCTGTCTTGTTCCTGATCTTAGGGGAAAGGCTCCCAGTATTTCCCTGTTGAGAATGATATTTGCTGTGGGCTTTTCGTAGATGGCTTTTAAGAGGCTGAGGAATGTTCCCTCTATCCCTACACTCTGAAGAGTTTTGATCAGGAACGGATGCCGTATTTTTGTCAAATGCTTTCTCTGCATCTATTGAGAGGATCATATGGTTCTTGCTTTTTCTCTTGTTGATATGATCTATCACGTTGATTGCTTTACGAGTGTTGAACCAGCCTTGCATCCCGGGGATAAACCCCACTTGGTCATGGTGAATAATCTTAATGTACTGTTGGATCTTATTGGCTAGTATCTTGTTGAGAATTTTTGCATCCATGTTCATCAGGGATATTGGTCTGTAATTCTCCTTTATGGTGGGTTCTTTGTCTGGTTTTGGAATTAAGGTGATGCTGGCCTCATAGAACAAGTTTGGAAGTACTCCATCCCTTCTATCTTTCGGAACAGCTTTAGTAGAATAGGTATTGCTTCTTTTAAACGTTTGATAGAATTGCCTGGGAAGCCATCTGGCCCTGGACTTTTGTGTCTTGGGAGGTTTTTGATGACTGCTTCAATTTTCTCCCCGGTTATCAGCCTGTTCAGGTTTTCTATTTCTTCCTGTTCCAGTTTTGGTAGTTTGTGGTTTTCCAGAAATGCGTCCATTTCTTCTAGGTTGCCTAATTTTTTGGCGTGTAGCTGCTCATAATAAGTTTTTAAAATCGTTTGTATTTCCTTGGTATTGGTGGTGATCTTTCCTTTTTCATTCATGATTTTATTCATTTGAGTCTTTTCCTTTTGTTTTTAATAAGGATGGCTAATGGTTTATCTATCTTTTTAATTCTTTCAAGAACCAACTCCTGGCTTTGTCGATCTGTTCTACAGTTCTTCTGGTCTCTATTTCATTGAGTTCGGCTCAAATCTTTATTAACTCTTGTCTTATTTGCTGTTCTTTCTCCAGTTCCTTTAGGTGTGCGGTTAGCTTGTGTATTTGAGTGCTTTCCAGTTTTTTGAGGGTTGCTTGTATTGTGATGTAGTTTCCTCTCAGGCCTGCTTTGGCTGTATCCCAAAGATTTTGAACTGTTGTATCTTCATTCTCATTAGTTTCCTTGAAACTTTTTAATTCTTCTCTAATGTCTTGGTTGACCCTTTCATCTTTTAGCAGGATGCTCTTTAACCTCCACGTGTTTGAGTTTCTTCCAAATTTCTTCTTGGGATTTAGTTCCAGTTTCAAAGCATTATGGTCTGAAAATATGCAGGGGACAATCCCAATATTTTGGTATCGGTTCAGACCTGATTTGTGACCCAGTATGTGGTCTATTCTGGAGGAAGTTCCATGTGCACTTGAGAAGAATGTGTAGTCAGCTGCGTTTGGATGTAAAGTTCTGTAAATATCTGTGAAATCTATCTGGCCCAGTGTAACATTTAAAGCTCTTGTTTCTTTGGAGGTGTTGTGCTTACAAGATCTGTTATTTGCAGAAAGCGCTGTGTTAAAGTCTCCCAGTATAAGTGTATTGTTATCTAAGTATGCCTTAACTTTGGTTATTAATTGATTGATATACTTGGCAGCTCCCCCATTAGGTGCATAAATATTCATGATTGTTAGGTCCCCTTGTTGGATAGATCCTTTAAGTATGATATGGTGTCCCTCTTCATCTCTTACTACAGTCTTTGGGATAAAGTTTAATTTATCTGATCTAAGGATGGCTACCCCAGCTTTCTTTTGAGGAACTTTGAATGGTAAATGGTTCTCCAGCCTTGTATTTTCAGGCTGTAGATGTCCTTAGGTCTAAAATGAGTCTCTTGTAGACAGCAAATAGATGGTCTTGTTTTTTTTTTTTTATCCAGTCTGAAACCCTGTGTCTTTTGATGGGATCATTAAGCCCATTCATGTTCAGAGTTACTATGGAAAGATATGAATTGAGTGTCATCATAATACCGATTCAGCCCCTGTTTTTGTGGATTGTTTCCTTGGGCATCCTCTTTCTTTCACAGAGTGTCCCTTAATATTTCGTGCAGAGCTGGTTGGTGGTCACATATTCTTTCAGTTTCTGCCTATCTTGGAAGCTTTTTATCTCTCCTTCTATTCTGAATGAGAGCCTTGCTGGCTAAAGTATTCTTGGCTGCATGTTTTCTCATTTAGGACCTTGATATATCCTGCCAGCCCTTTCTGGCCTGCCAGGCTTCTGTGGAGAGGTCTGCTGTTAATCTAATATTTCTCCCCATATAAGATAGGGAACTCCTGTCTCTTGGTTCTTTAAGGATTTTTCTCTTTATCTTTGGAAATTGCAAGTTTCATTATTAAATGTTGAGGTGTTGAAAGGTTTTTATTGATTTTAGACCTCTCTATCTTCTGGATCTGAATGCCTGTTCCCTCCCCTAGTTAGGGAAGTTCTCAGCTATGATTTGTTCAAATATGCTTTCTGGCCCTCTGGCCCTCTTGGCACCCTCTGGAACCCCAATTATACGTAGATTTTTCCTTCTGAGGCTACCATTTATTTACCTTAACCTTTCCTCATGGTCTTTTCATTGTTTTTCTCTTTTGTCCTCAGCTTCCTTCCTTGCCATCAACTTGTCTTCTATGTCACTCACTTGTTCTTCTACCTCGTTAACCCTCGTCATTAGGACCTCCAGTTTGGATTGCATCTCATTTAATTGATTTTTAATTTCAGCCTGATTAGATCTAAATTCTGCAGTCATGAAGTCTCTTGAATCCTTTATGCTTTTTTTCCAGAGCCACTCGTAGCTTTATAATTATGCTTCGGAATTGGCTTTCTGACATCGAATTGTAATCCAAACTCTGTAACTCTGTGGCAGAGAGTACTGCTTCTGATTTTCTTTTGTGATGAGTTTTTATTTCTAGTCATTTTGCTCTGTGCAGAGTGGTTGTGAGTGGACTGAGTTAAGAATATCAACCACGACCTAAGTAAATTTCACCCTAGGTGATTCTGCCAAGGTCAGAGACCAGAAATTGAAAACAAAGATCCGAATGAAATAAACCAAAAGGACCACTAAAGTGAAAAACAAATTTTATAACAAAGTAGTAAAAAATAAAAGGTTAGGAATCCTAAAGAAGAGAGGGGAAAAAAGAATAGAAAAGAAAAAGGAAAAAGGAACATAAAGGAGAAGAGCAAAAATGGGGGGACTGGGAGATGGTGGTGGTGACGAACTTGTAGTGGAGGGAGAATGTAGTCTACCTGAGGGCTCCTAGAGGGTGATCCTCTTGTTTCTGAGTATATTAAGTCTTTATGTTAGAAGATGCTCAGTCCCAAATTTATATAACACAGAAATACTTGTAGAAAGCCCCAATACTGGCCACCAAAACATAAATGAGATAAAATAGGGGGGCAAAATGGGAATGAGGAATCTCACAGGATGAACCAGCATGGTATACCACTCAGTTCTGGGTGCACGCTGGTCATGTTTTAGGCGGTATCAACTTTCGCCATCATAGAACAAAACGAGGCAGAGAAAACAAAAAACACAAAACAAAAAAAACATACCTTTTATATCTCCCAAAATTAAGTTGAGTATGTTGAAGGGAATCTAGAAGTGGAAAATATATCTAGGACTTGTAATTGTAGAAATATGAAAGTCAAAAAGGAAGAATCTTAAAAATGAAGAAGTGGTAAAATACTGTATTGAAGGTGGGAAAAGAGAAAAAAAATTAGAAATTTACAGTCTGATATAAAAACGAGTTGTACTGGAAAAAGGAAGGAAAAAAAGGAGGGGTACCCTCTAGTTCTATATACTGTAAATCCTTGACTTCCCCTGGAGCTTTCCAGTGCTGCTCGGTCAAGAACTTGGTCTTCCCCTCTCCCTCCAGCTGGCCTTCTGGGGGAGGGTCTGCTCTGCTTATTCTCAGGTGTGTGCACCTGGGAGGATGCTCCATCCCCCACCAGGTACCGGGCTCAGTGGGAGCTGTTTACCCCATGAGGCCCCTGTTCCCTGGCAGCCCCACCTCTCCCAGGCACATGGTGACACCAGGAGGAAAAATACCACTGGCGGTGGCCAGCTCTCTCCGGCTCTGGAGTCAGCTCCCTCATTATCTCTACAATATTTATGGCCATCTGAGCAGTTATGCTGTTTATTTTGTTCTACTGCAACCAAGAATATCTAAACTGATATTATATTTTTAAAAAGAGAGAAGGACAAGAAAAAGAAAAACCTCTATTTATTTTTCTATCTCTTCATCCTCCATGTCTCTGAAATTCCTTATGATAACATCTTCAGCATCGTGAAAACTGACAAACCTGAAGCTTTTTATTTTTAAAAATGACCACCATAAGTAACCATCTCTATCATTTCCCCTGCTTTTCAAATGTTTTCTAACAGTAGTGTGTATTCACACTACAACATCACATTTGACTCCCTAAGTCATTCTAATATCCAAACTAGACTTAGTGAAGATCAAGCATTAGCTTTGTTTCATAACTTAAACATAGTTATATTGTTTATACTATCACATAGTATATATTTTATGATTACAACACTGTTTCATAACTATATGAATATGCAATAGTCTTTATGGGCAAAGTTCAAGTAGAAAACACATCTATTCTTACTAAATGGGGGAAAAGTTTCTTCTATACCCTAAAACTGTGTTCTGAATTATTTCAGAGGTAATAATCCATAATTTTCCAAAGATCTTAAACAGCAATAGAAAAATGACAATTAAAAATTTTATCATCATTTATCTCTGTCCTTTTTTGAAAAACTGCCAAATAATTTAAATTACTGAAAGTAAAATTCTATTTATTAACATGTATTAAGTATTCCAGAAATACTTTCATTTGAAATTTAAATCTTGCTATTCAATAACAAATTCATTTCAGTTCTACCACTGGAGCCAAGAACTTAATTATAATTTCTGATCAATATTTATTCACTTTGGAAATAAACTATTATAATATTGCCAAAGATAAACTCCAAAAATACAATCATCAACTCAGAGACATCTTTACAGATTCAAAAAAATTTTTTAGATAGCAGATATATATGCAAAATTAATACATTGATAAAATTTATATTGATATGATTAATTGAATGTTTACACATCAAACAAAATACACTGCTGATAATGCCATTTCCAGAGATAGTGTTTCCTACTGTAAAAATAAGAAAACTTAAAACAATGTTTGAAACTTTAGAAAATCACCTACATATCATCATTATAATAGATTCATTATAATGGAAAATTTTCTGGAGTTTGAGTTACAGAACATGTTTTAGAGCATTTTCCTCAAATGTTAACCTAATCTTTGCTTAAATATTTCAAGATTGTCAACTGAAAGAATATTGGCTCAAAATTAGAAGGCAGAAATGTGAGTCTGGACTCAGTGGTGGAATTCTCAGAAAATTAAGCTTATAAAGATACATTTCATTACATATGTAGTTAGGATATTAATATATCAAATCATAAGTCTATTGCAAGGAGTCAATGAAAGATTTATAAAACTCTTTAAGACACTATGCAAATATGTGATATTGAACATTAATATCAGTACAGAGTTTGGCAAGTGGGTGACAATCAAGAGATGCACTGAATAAATGAATGAATATATAAACTAATGAAAGTATTCTATCAGTAAATAATTTCATAAAAAGAAATCTGCAAGCCTGCTTCTGTTATATACCCAAAAGATTTGAAAGCAGGAATTCGGGTAGGTACATTTATAGCAGTACTCACAGTAACATTATTCATAATAACTAAAAGTTGGAAAGAACCCAAATTCCCATCAACAGATGGGCATATCCATACAATGGAATATTATTGAGCCTTTAAAAATGAATCAAATTCTGATACATGCTACAACATGGATGAAACTTGAAAAATCATGCTAAGTGAAATAAGCCAGATGCAAAAGTCTAAATATTGACTTACTGTATTTGAGATACCTAGAATAGGCTAATTTATAGAGACATAAAATAGATTAGATTACCAGTGCCTGAGAAGAGGGAAACATGGGAAGTTATTATTTAATGGGTATAGAGTTTCTATAGGGGATGATGAAAAAGTTCTAGAAATGGAAAACTACTTATGATTGTACAACATTGTGCATATGTATGTGCATATGTACATAATGCCACTGAATTGTACACTTAAAATGATTAAAATGGTAAATTTTATGTTATATATATTTTACTACAATAAAAACAAAGAAATTTTATTCATATATTGGAGAATGATGGTTATTAGCTATTTTTTTTTGATCAAAAAAAAAAAACCCCCAAAACAACATACCAGCCTCTACTCCAACATGCGGAGTCTAATGGTAACCAGCACTCAAACTTCCACATCAAGGGCACAGAGAGGAGAAAAACTGCCCTAACATGTCCTGGTTGGCAAAGGCATGCCCTATCCAACAGGACCTGAGGGCCTGATGCTTAGAGAGAAGATGGTGGGAGAAAGTGCACTTGTGTAAGCCACTGGGACTCAGCATCCAGGTACCCTGGGATGGGTCCCTGAGTTGGGACTTGGAGGATAGACTGGGATCCCAGTGATTACTTCTGGGGGACTCATAGTGATACCAAGGTCCACCCTACTCCAAAACATATTCTTTGTTCCACTAAAGCCAGATGTCATGGAACTCCTTACCCTTGATTCTGGGCAGGACCAGGAAGCCTGCTGATGAGAGACAGCAGGTAGGCCTGACTCCTGCAGATGTCTTGAGCCTCTTCCCAGCAGAGAGCCACAGGGGTCTGACTCAAACAAATGACCCCACCCCCACTGAGGAACCTCAAGTACAATGTGAGGAACTCCCAGCTCCAGGAGGATGGCCTGCTGGACTGGGGCTTCTCCTGAACACACAGACCTAGAAGTCAGGGAGGTGTGAGGGCACAAGGTGCACAGGGATGGAAGAGTACTTGGTTGGGTGATCTGAAGCAGAAGCTCCCAATGAAAGGGGGCAGGGTTACAGATAGTTTGAGCCACAGAGGGCTCTTGCTGGGACACATGGGTTAAATTTTAGAAGGAAAAGAAAAGAATATATACATACTGAAAAAGACACTCAAAAGTGTTTATAAAGATTTCTATCTCTGAGAAGGTAAAGTAGAAATCCTTTTCATAGTTTTCTTGGTAAGCATAATTTAAAAACATAGATATTATAAATAAGGCAAACATAAAAAGACTGAAAGGCAGAGAGAAGGCAAATTTGCTAAGAATCTCAAGACTCAAGAAATAACACAACAGTCTCTGGGTTTTCTGTTTGGTCAGTTATTCCAGATGTGAAGCTGAACAGCCAAAAACCAGGAAATGTCAATGAATGCAGACAATAAAAAGTCACAATGAACAAGGGAATGGGAAAGTCTAACAAGACAGAAAACTTTTGGAAAAGAACCACTCTACTCCAGCCAAACACCACAGAAAATATGTGGCCCCATCCCCACCCATGCCAGTAAAAGCCAAGCGAGGAGCTAGATCTCCAACCTCGTGAAGCCAAATGAGGAACCCAATACCCCCATAGCAGTATTGTTACAGGAGCTAGGACGTTCCTACCCAAACAATAAAAATAATGAAACCACCCCAAGGTGACAGTATAGACCACCTAAGAAGCCTAGACCTCTAATCCAAAGTAGCAATAAAGAGCTGTCCCTTTTGCCCCTGGTTGGGGTGGCATCAGGGGAGGCTTAGTGGACAGTCATAGTTTTACCATCCTGAGGCAGGAATGAAGCCACTCCCTCTACCTGGTGTCAGTGTAGGCCTGTGGGAAGCAATAATGAAGCATTTATAATCCTCCCAGCAAGGAACAGTGGAGGCCTAGTGGAAAACCAGAGTTCCCAACTCTGCCTAAAAATAACAAGGAGTCCCACTAGCACATGGATATCCATGGAGGCAAACTGGGGAACCTGGGCTTCTACACCCACCTGACAGTAGAAAGACAGCCCCTTCCCTAACAAAGAAGAAGTCAGCTAAAACAGATTTAAATAAGACTCAGAGTCTCAACATAATACCCAAAAAGGTCCAGGTTTTAACCAAAAACCACTCACCATAATGAGAACCAGAGAGATACCAAATGTAATGAAAAAAGATAATAAATAAATGCTGTTATGGGTTAAAGTGTGCCCCACTCCCAACTCCATTCATAAGTTGAAATATCAACTTTCAGTACCTCAGAATATTTGAAGATAAGGCCTTTCTAAAGAACTAATTAAGGTAAAATAAAGTCATTAGGGTGGGCCCTAATCCAACACAACTGTCATCCTTATAGGAAAAGGCGATTATTATATATTATATATATCTATGGACAGAGAGATGATGGCCATCTACATGCCAAGGAGAGGGAATTCTAAAAAAAAAAAAAACGCAACTCTGTCACCCTTTTGATCTTCGACTTTGGGCCTCTAGAACTCTGGGAAAACACATTTCTACTGTTTAAGCCACCCGGTCTATAATTTTGTGTTATGGCAGCCTTAGCTGCCTAATACAGATACCTACAACAATACAACAGTGAGGTCAGAATTCCGTGATAGAGATTTTAAGAGTCATAAAAATGTTTCAATAAGCAATTACAAACTGGAAACAAAAAAATAAAATCTCAACTAACAAACAGAAAATATAAAAAGAACCCAAGTAAAAACTTTAGCATATAAAAATACTTATATGACTAAAATTGAAAAAAACAACAACTATTCTCCCTTTTGAGAGACAGTTCTTGGCCTGTTGCTGGGCCTTAACAGAGACTGTTGCTTACCCCTGGGCCGCCAAGTTACCCTATGATCTGAGCTGTCCATCATGAGCTGTGTGTGTTCTGACCCACAAAGCCCTAAAGTTTGATACGCAGAGCAAACATTCCATCTTCAAATGGAGGTGGTATATACATGATCAGCCCCAAGCAGTCCCTAAAGCCAAAAACAAATGACATAAAGAAGTGGCCAAATGCCCATGGTCCTACTCATGCTACACCACCCTCTCTCTCCCAGCCTGCAGCTATAGTCTCATGGGGAGTTCTCCTAAGATCAACTGACAGAGAAAGAGAAAACTCAGGCCACGGTTATCCACCCAAAAGTGCAAAGCTGCCACACTCTCTACCACTACCCACGTTGCTTATTTCCCTTCTCTTTCCCCTTTTATTCTTCATTAGGTATAGTATTCCCACATTCATATCCCTGATAAAATTACTCTGTCGATTTTTCCAATCATAAAACTATACAAGGTTGATGCACAGACTAGTGATACTGTGTATTGCTCACACATATAGGTGATAATAAATAACAGATCTGTGATGTGATCTCAATATCAGAGTGAAGGAGCAGGAAGGAATCACAGGAAGACACAATACCAGTATAATCCAGTAACTCAAAGATGACCGATAGGCATCTAATATGGAGGCCATCAAATACCACACATCAGGAACTTCACAGAACATGGTTTGAGGAGGTCATTAAGGAAGCTGAAGATGTAAGTGAAGTCAAGCCTTGTATATTTTACTTCAACCAAACAACAATGAGGAGTCACTGAAGGACCCACAGAAGAATGGCATGATCGGGAATTTGTGTTTTAAAAAGATGACTGGTCGTCCTTCAGAGTCAGAAGAGGAGCAGCTTAAACAAAAAAAATGAGGTTTTCTCATAGAGTGATGGGTAACATGGACTAAATGTAAGTCAGCACAGTGGGCATAGATAGGGAAGATACAAACAGTACTAAAGCAAAATAGAACTTGACAACTAACTAGATTTAGTAGGAGAGGAATTGGGAGAAGGCCAGTATGATGCATGGGTGTTTAGTTTAGATTACTGTATGAGTCTGTCATCATTTCCCAAAATAAGAAGCATGTTTGAACAGGAAATAGGTAGCAAGTTTGAAGAGCAAAAGATAATTTAGTCAAACTTAAATCATGCTGAGTCTGACGCTCCAATGGGACATGTCAAGTGTGTACATGCATATGTATTTGAAAACATAAGACAATTTAGGCTCAGAATAAAGACTTGTGAGCCAGCAGCATCTAGATAATAACTGATACAATGGAAGCGGATGTTTTCAACCATAGTATGATAAAGAACAGAGCCTGGGATGGCCAGTCTACACCAGAAGATCTGTGCAATAAACCCATACGTCAATCATAAGAAATAGTAATTCTTAAGTCACTAAGTTCTCAGGTAATTTGGTACACAGCAAAAGCTAACTAATACAGTGAACAAGAAACTCCATGGAAATTTCATTTATTTTGTTAGATTATCATTAATGCTCAGGGAATATTCACAGGGGCCAGAAGTGGTGAGTTGTGTCCTTCAAGTTCACAGTATTAAACTCTAGGTGCAGTCTGAGACAAAGCAGACAGAAGAGTGAAGGGAAGACGAGGAACACGAGAGATGTCACTAACACCAAAGATATTGTCAAGAGCATGAATGGTCAACAAAAGGAAACTATCAGATATAATTAAACACAGTATATAATGGAAAATTTGCAATATAACAATATGAGTGGCCTTTGTCAGAGAACTTCAAGTAGTGTGGTAGGAACAGAGGCTGGTTTGGAGTGAGTAGAAGTAAGTAAGAGGTAACCCCAAGTGAGACAGAGAGGCATACAAACTTCCCCTCTCCCATTATTTGGCCTTTGTCGAACTTGCCAAGTTTATCTCTTATCATACTCTATTTGGGCTCTACAATCTAATCATTAAAAGATAGTTGCCATTTCCCAAACATACCAAACTATGCCTTGTCTTTTCTCATAAATCCTCCTTTCAAGATTAAGCTAAAGGACTATTCCTTTCATCAAGTTTAACCTTCTTCCAGCCCCATGTGTCCAAGTGGATATGACCTCTTCTCCCTTTGTGAACATAGTACCCATTGCATAACTCTATTCTGGTGACTAAACCAGGACATGCCTGGTTGTGATTGCAACTTGGGCCTCACTCTAGGAAGCTCAATGTCAATGTGATAGATTGAAGAAATTGCCGTAAGTTTTTCCCCATCCCTGGATTCAACCCTTTTGCCAGATGATTCTGTTCTTTGCCCATCAAGAGGTGGAATCCAGTGCTTGAATCAGGTCCCGACCACGTGATTGGACTTGGGAAATGAGACACTAGCAAATATGACATAAGAGAGGCATGAAAAGCTCATCTCTGATGGCACTTAAGGTAAGATCACCATAAACAAGCACAGTCTAGTTGGCTAGAGAAACAGAAACCACATGGAGGAAAAAGCCATCTCAGTTGACACTGTGCAGTTGCCAGATATGTAAGTAAAACCATTATAAAATAAAGCTTCCAGCCTCAGCTGACCCAGTCTACACCAGAAGATCTGTGCAATAAACCCATACGTCAATCATAAGAAATAGTAATTCTTAAGTCACTAAGTTCTCAGGTAATTTGGTACACAGCAAAAGCTAACTAATACAGTGAACAAGAAACTCCATGGAAATTTCATTTATTTTGTTAGATTATCATTAATGCTCAGGGAATATTCACAGGGGCCAGAAGTGGTGAGTTGTGTCCTTCAAGTTCACAGTATTAAAGGTGAAATTCTTCAATAGCACTCGCTTACCCAAGAACTCAACATTTATAAATTGCCCAATACTGGAGATCCCTGGGTGGCTCAGCGGTTTAGTGCCTGCCTTTGGCCCAGGGCATGATCCTGGAGTCCCAGGATCAAGTCTCGCATCAGGCTCCCTGCACAGAGCCTGCTTCTCCCTCTGCCTGTCTGTCTGTGTCTCCGCCTCTCTCTCTGTGTGTGTGTGTCTCTCATGAATAAATAAAAAAATATTTTTTAAAAATTGCCCAATACTTTCACAAGAATATCTTTTTATCTATAGGTCACAAAAAATTTGGTAGACTCCAAATAAATTCCAAATAAATAGACCTTTTTATCTATAGGTCTATTATTTGGTAGACTCCAAATAAATTCAGAGACTAGAGAGAGATGAGAAAGACCAATGCTGAATATACAATTGCAAATGACATAATCAGCCAAAGATCTAAGAAGCTGAGTGTGTGCAGAGGGGGTAGCATTCAGAAATAGGAGTTCATGAGGACAATGATGCCAAGAGCTGGGATAGAAGCAGAAAGAAGCTATAAATCAGAGAAGAGACTCTGGGAACCAAACCCAGAAACAAAATTATGGATTTGAACGTGGAATACATTTCCTGTAAAAATACTACTAAATGATGCTCAGTGTATCTCAAACATGAGCAGATAGGCAACAGTTCTTACCTTACAGATAGTTTTTTTAAAATTGTTAAATGCTCATCAGTAATGAGATCATTACTACCTATAGATGCCAAGATGTTTCTGAATAAATAAAAATTCATTTTGGAGTTTATCACTAGATTAATTCTAACTTGGTTAAGAATAATGAATACCAGGGGAAATGTTCATAACAGTTGCTGGTCTGCTAACCCAAAGAAAAGGAAGGTTTTTCTCTCAGTTTATCAATGCATCTTAGGTCCAAAATTCAGCTAACCCTAAATGAACTGGTCTCCAAAGATATATTCAAACAGTGATACTTTTTCTCATGAATCTAAAAGCAAAATTCATCCTGAGATATTCAATTTTTTTTTTTGCCCAAGGGAATCAATGATACAATTTGGATCAAAACACATTAGAATTTCAGAAAAGTTCAGAAATACTTTTGTTTTAGAGAACAATATGTGCCCTCTTTTGTGTTTGGCAGGGCAAAGTTGCAATTCTGGTTTAATACAAAGTAGTTGCCTTCAGCCCAGGGCATGATCCTGGAGACCAGAGATCGAGTCCCACATCAGGCTCCTGGCATGGAGCCTGCTTCTCCCTCTGTCTGTGTCTCTGCCTCTCTCTCCCTCTCTCTCTCTCTCTTTCTCTCTCTCTCTCTCTCTCTGTGTGTGTGTCTTTCATGAATAAATAAATAAATAAAATCTTTAAAAAAATTAGCCTCCTGAATATACATGTACTAGAACTACTTCATGTAATATAAACACCTGAAATCCTTGGAAAAGGCACAATATAAATAACTGATTGATATACATTGCTGAAAAAGCTAATGCATTTAATGGTGTATCTCCCTTTCTAAAAAATAATGAACTTAGCATAATTAAAAGTATTAGTCAAATATCAAGCATTTATTGATCACCTTATTTTCTCCTATTTAGTCAACAAATATTTAATGAGCATTTACTCCCTATGTTCTAGATGATGATATATATGATAAATAAGAGGACTATGGCCACTTGCCTTCATAAAATCCAGTGGGAAGTCAGAAAATAGGTTTAAAAAAATAGGGGGAGAAACATTAACTGTTGTGGTAGACATGATAAATGAAATAAACAGGGTGCCCTGATAGGGAAAAAAGGAGAGGGTTGATTGACCTAGAGTGAGTCCTAGGGAAATAACATTAAACAAGACAGAAGATCACAAGGAAAAACCAACAAGCAGCACGTGTGACAGCCCATGGCATAGGAGCTAAGTGCTTATTGTGTTTGGAAAAATAAAGAACAACGGATCAAATATAAAAAGCAAAAGAAAGAAATACATGAGATGGATTTACACGTATGTATGGATCAAAAACCATGATAAGGGGGCAGCCTGGGTGGCTCAGCAGTTTAGCGCCACCTTCAGCCCAGAGTGTGATCCTGGAGACCCGGGATCAAGTCCCACGTTGGGCTCCCTACATGGAGCCTGCTTCTCCCTCTGCCTGTGTCTCTGCCTCTCTCTCTCTCTCTCCCTCTCTCTCTCTCTCTCTCTCTCTCTCTCTGTGTCTCTCATGAATAAATAAAATCTTTAAAAATGCTAGGACTTACAGGCCAAAATAAGGGGTGTTGCTTTTATTAAAATGAAATGTGAAGCAGGGAAATAATGACTGCTTACACTAGAGTAGACAAAGGAGAGATGGAGAAAATGACCAAATTAGAAATGTTTTTAGGATTGAAATGAACAGAGTGTGCCGAAGTAGCATACGAGAAAGGAAGAACCTAAGCATGATGCCAAGCAGCTCAAGAATAAGGGTGCTATTTACCGAAAAGAAAACAGATGTGTGCTGGAAGAGCACACAAGTTTGGGGAAGCATAGAACTCTGTCTGGAACTTTGTATGAATTGGACAGAAATACAAGCAAGACCCCGATTCTCAAGTATGTGGCCATTGAGAACTCAACACACATACACATAGGGAAAGAAGTGGAAATAAACACTAAGTACAATTAAATGTTAAATTAAATTAAATCCTATGAGTGATCCATCCAAAGATTCAGAACACTGGGTGGAAAATAAAAACTAGAGTTGTGCAGGAGAGGGAATGCGTAAGGAAAGTATGAGTATGAAAGTGGTCAAGGAAGGCTCCCAGGACAGTGAAAGGAGGCTGGAGTATTAGTGGCACAGACTGGGACAGGAACGGGGATTTTCTATGAGAAGAGCAGAATTCCCTCTCATCTGTCATAGTCATTAAATAAATCTACACCAAAAATCCCTCTCCAGCTCTGCAGACCCCTGTCCAGGCTGTTGTCATGTGTGGCAGTTCAGGAGACCTAGGCATAGCTTCCTACTATTTGAATCTTTGCCTCAAGCACACCTGTCCATTCTCCCAGAATGGCCTCTCCCCAACCACAGAGATGATCATACCCTTCCTCAATAAATTCTCCCTGACATGGTACCATTTAGATTCTTGTGCAAAGGCCTTTCTGATCTTACCCCTTGGTTCCCAGTTACAGGTTACTCCATCTTTCCTTCTGTACTCACTGCTCTAACCAACACATGCCATCTCAAACTTAGAATTGTCCCTAGGAATGCATTTTCTTCAAATTGTGTTTAATATTTCTGGCCAAAGTGGGGCAAGACAACAAAATTATAGTATACTTTATAGCTGATATCATAGCAAAGACATTGTCAATGTTGACAGTGCTTAGCTTTGGTCAATGACTCAATAATTCCACACCTCCTTATTTGAAGTCTAACTTGCCCATCACACTGGAAGACACAATTGGACTTCCTTCTGTTCTGACACCGTCATGCCTTATGTGTGCCCATTTTAATAAGACCTGTTGTCCTATAAATATGTGTGTCTTTATCTCCAAACACGTATATAGGTATTACTGATGCCTCTTCATCTTCATACACTACTACCTTCCCCACTGCCTATCCCAACATCACCACAGACCACCAAATTAATGAATATCACCATATTTCAGAGTATTTGTGAATTCTGTCCTTGTTTGCTCCAAGCAAACAAGCATTTTCACTGGATCAGGTCACAGAATGATAGTGGATAGCCAGCTTAAAGTATTGACACAAAATGGCACAGTTAGACCATTTTTAATCAACTCAAACTCTGATGTTTTCTTCTAAACCTTACAATTCCGTCTTCTTCTCATCCAAACAGGTGCTGTCTGCATGAATAGGTCTTTTAGTCCATAACTTTCTTTTTCCTATGAACTTCTCTGATTTGAGAAGTAAACCTTACTTGTCAATGTTCTTGAAAATATGGAAAGATTCACTTCAGTGGCCATAAGAATGTGCTCACAACCTATTGCATAATGAAACATTTATAAATTATCCTTCCCCTTTCCTAAATGTACATCTTACAAAAGATTTGTATTTTTCACTTAATGGGTAATGTGTGAACTGGCTAGAGAATTGACTGGAAGTTTGGTGAAATACTTCTTACACAGAGCAGATAGTGCACTTGTGCATGTAATTGATCCAAGCCACAGTAATGCTGAATGTTCATTTTATCCAAAATTAAGTTCTTGCCAATAACTATCATTTTACGAGATTATTTCACTGAATATTGCACTAGTAATGAGGTTTCTTCTAGGTCATTATTTACTGTTGTAAAGTTTTTAGGTTTTTTAAAATTAATTAGATTGTTTTACTGTAGGGGTGATAACTCTTTACATGCCAATGAGTAAAGAACCACAGAACTGGGATTCCTCACACCACCATTGAGAAAGCATGAAACCCTCTTGGTAATGTTTCTTATGTGGGGATCAAAACTGACACGCACCTGCTAGGCATGTTAGGTTGGTCATGAACAATTAGAACATCAAAAAGAATGGACCAACTCCAAGAATGAATCAGCAGTTTAGGACTGAGTGATTAAAGAAAGTTGTAGAAGACCTTGCCTGTTAGCCTGGGGTATATCAACTGAATGCAAAAGGCTGTAAAGTCTCCAGAACTGAGTTATAACATGAATTCCTGTGTTTCATAAAGATGCTGTGATCATTGTAGAAATGAAATGGAAGCAAAGGGTTAGGATAGTGTCTTTTCTTTAAAAAGTAACCAACTTTTTATACGAAGTACAAATGGGCATATTTCTGTAAAAATGTTAATTACCTCTTTAAGATTCTTCAAAAGAGGAGGAGGGGCAAGACGGCGGAAGAGTAGGGTCCCCAAGTCACCTGTCCCCACCAAATTACCTAGATCACCTTCAAATCATCCTGAAAACCTACGAATTCGGCCTGAGATTTAAAGAGAGAACAGGTGGAATGCTACAGTGAGAAGAGTTCGCGCTTCTATCAAGGTAGGAAGATGGGGGAAAATTAATAAAGAAACAAAAGGCCTCCAAGGGGGAGGGGCCCCGCGAGGAGCCGGGCTGAGGCCGGGGCGAGTGTCCCCAGGACAGGAGAGCCCCGTCCCGGAGAAGCAGGAGCTGCACCAACCTTCCCGGGCGGAAAGGGGCCCGCAGGGAGTTGGAGCAGGACCCAGGAGGGCGGGGATGCCCTCGGGCTCCCTGGGACACTAACAGACACCTGCGAGCGCAGGAGAGTGCTCCGAGCTCCCTAAGGGCTGCAGCGCGCACGGCGGGACCCGGAGCAGCTCGGAGGGGCTCGGGCGGCGGCTCCGCGGAGGGGGCTGCGGGGCGGGAGCGCGAATCCCACAGAGCAGGCCCCGGAGCACAGGGCGCCGGGACACAGCCCAGGATCCGGCCTCCCCCGGGACAGGCAGGGGCCGGGAGGGCCCAGGACAGCGAGGACGCTCCTGCCCGGAGCAGAGCAGATCAGCGGCCCCGCCCCGGAGCCTCCAGGCCCTGCGGACGGAGAGCTCCGTGTGACTGCGGGAGCTGACTCTAGGGCTGCAGAGCTGGCCCCGCCACTGCGGTTGTTCCTCCTGGGGCCTCACGGGGTCAACAACCCCCCCCTGAGCCCTGCAGCAGGCAGGGGCAGAGCAGCTCCCCCAAGTGCTAACACCTGAAAATCAGCACAGCAGGCCCCTCCCCTAGAAGACCAGCTGGATGGACCAGTTCCAGGGGAAGTCAAGGGACTTAGAGTATACAGAATCAGAAGATACTCCCCCGTGGGTTTTTTTTTTTTTTTTTTTTTTTTGCTTTTTGATTTCTGTTTGCTTCCCCCACCCTTTTTTCTTCCTTTTTCCTTTTTCTCTTTTCTTTCCTTCTTTCTCTCCTCTCTTTTTCTCCTTTTCCCAATACAACTTGTTTTTGGCCACTCTGCACTAAGCAAAATGACTAGAAGGAAAACCTCACCTCAAAAGAAAGAATCAGAAACAGCCCTCTCTCCCACAGAGTTACAAAATCTGGATTACAATTCAATGTCAGAAAGCCAATTCAGAAGCACTATTATACAGCTACTGGTGGCTCTAGAAAAAAGCATAAAGGACTCAAGAGACTTCATGACTGCAGAATTTAGAGCTAATCGGGCAGAAATTAAAAATCAATAGAATGAGATGCAATACAAACTAGAAGTCCTAACGACGAGGGTTAACGAGGTGGAAGAACAACTGAGTGACATAGAAGACAAGTTGATGGCAAAGAGGGAAACTGAGGAAAAAAGAGACAAACAAATAAGAGACCATGAAGATAGATTAAGGGAAATAAATGACAACCTAAGGAAGAAAAACCTACGTTTAATTGGGGTTCCCGAGGGCGCCGAAAGGGTCAGAGGGCCAGAATATGTATTTGAACAAATCATAGCTGAAAACGTTCCTAATCTGGGAAGGGAAACAGGCATTCAGATCCAGGAAATAGAGAGATCCGCCCCTAAAATCAATAAAAACGGTTCAACACCTCGACATTTAATAGTGAAGCTTGCAAATTCCAAAGATAAAGAGAAGATCCTTAAAGCAGCAAGAGACAAGAAATCCCTGACTTTTATGGGGAGGAGTATTAGGGTAACAGCAGACCTCTCCACAGAGACCTGGCAGGCCAGAAAGGGCTGGCAGTATGTATTCAGGGTCCTAAATGAGAAGAACATGCAACCAAGAATACTTTATCCAGCAAGGCTCTCATTCAGAATGGAAGGAGAGATAAAGAGCTTCCAAGACAGGCAGGAACTGAAAGAATATGTGACCTCAAACCAGCTCTGCAAGAAATTTTGGGGGAACCTTAAAATTACCCTTTAAGAAGAAGTTCAGTGGAACAACCCACAAAAACAAGGACTGAATAGGTATCATGATGACATAAAACTCATATCTTTCAATAGTAACTCTGAACGTGAACAGGCTTAATGACCCCATCAAAAGGTGCAGGGTGTCAGACTGGCTAAAAAAGCAGGGCCCATCTGTTTGCTGTCTACAAGAGACTCATTTTAGATAGAAGGACACCTTCAGCCTGAAAAGAAAAGGTTAGAGAACCATTTACCATTCAAATGGTTCTCAAAAGAAAGCAGGGGTAGCCATCCTTATATCAGATAAACTAAAATTTACCCTGAAGACTGTAGTGAGAGATGAAGAGGGACACTATCTCATACGTAAAGGATCTATCCAGCAAGAGGACTTAACAATCCCGAATATATATGCCCCGAATGTGGGAGCTCCCAAATATTTAAACCAATTAATAACCAAAGTGAAGAAATACTTAGATAATAATACACTTATACTTGGTGACTTCAATCTAGCTCTTTCTACCCTCGATAGGTCTTCTAAGCACAATATCTCCAAAGAAACGAGAGCTTAAATGATATACTGGACCAGATAGATTTCACAGATATCTACAGAACTTTACATCCAAACTCAACTGAATACACATTCTTCCCAAGTGCACATGGAACTTTCTCCAGAATAAACCACATACTGGGTCACAAATCGGGTCTGAACCGATACCAAAAGATTGGGATCGTCCCCTGCATATTCTGTGATCATAATGCCTTGAAATTAGAACTAAATCACAAGAAGAAGTTTGGACGGACCTCAAACACGTGGAGGTTAAGGACCATCCTGCTAAAAGATGAAAGGGTCAACCAGGAAATTACGAAAGAATTAAAAAGATTCATGGAAACTAATGAGAATGAAGATACGACCGTTCACAATCTTTGGGATGCAGGAAAAGCAGTCCTAAGGGGGAAATACATCGCTATACAAGCATCCATTCAATAACTGGAAAGAACTCAAATACAAAAGCTAACCTTACACATAAAGGAGCTAGAGAAAAAACAGCAAATAGATCCTACACCCAGCAGAAGAAGAGAGTTAATAAAGATTTGAGCAGAACTCAACGAAATCGAGACCAGGAGAACTGTGGAAAAGATCAACAGAACCAGGAGTTGGTTCTTTGAAAGAATTAATAAGATAGATAAGCCATTAGCCAACCTTATTAAAAAGAAAAGAGAGAAGACTCAAATTAATAAAATCATGAATGAGAAAGGAGAGATCACTACCAACATCAAGGAAATACAAGCGATTTTAAAAACATATTATGAACAGCTCTACGCCAATAAATTAGACAATCTAGAAGAAATGGACGCATTCCTGGAAAGCCACAAACTACCAAAACTGGAACAGGAAGAAATAGAAAACCTGAACAGGCTGATAACTGGGGAAAAAATTGAAGCAGTCATCAAAAACCACCCAAGACACCAAAGTCCAGGGCCAGATGGCTTCCCAGGGGAATTCTATCAAACGTTTAAAGAAGAAACCATACCTATTCTACTAAAGCTGTTCGAAAGATAGAAAGAGATAGAGTACTTCCAAATTCATTCTATGAGGCCAGCATCACCTTAATTCCAAAACTAGACAAAGACCCCACCAAAAGGGAGAATTACAGACCAATATCCCTGATGAACATGGATGCAAAAATTCTCAGCAAGATACTAGCCAATAGGATCCAAAGTACATTAAGAAAATTATTCACCATGACCAAGTAGGATTTATCCCCAGGACACAAGGCTGGTTCAACCCTCGTAAAACAATCAATGTCATTCATCATATCAGCAAGAGAAAAACCAAGAACCATATGATCCTCTCATTAGATGCAGAGAAAGCATTTGACAAAAACACAGCATCCATTCCTGATCAAAACTCTTCAGAGTGTAGGGATAGAGGGAACTTTCCTCGACATCTTAAAAGCCATCTACGAAAAGCCCACAGCAAATATCATTCTCTATGGGGAAGCACTGGGAGCCTTTCCCTAAGATCAGGAACAAGACAGGGATGTCCACTCTCACCACTGCTATTCAACATAGTACTGGAAGTCCTAGCCTCAGCAATCAGACAACAAAAAGACATTAAAGGCATTCAAATTGGCAAAGAAGAAGTCAAACTCTCCCTCTTCGCCGATGACATGATACTCTACATAGAAAACCCAAAAGCCTCCACCCCAAGATTGCTAGAACTCATACAGCAATTTGGTAGCGTGGCAGGATACAAAATCAATGCCCAGAAATCAATGGCATTACTATACACTAACAATGAGACTGAAGAAAGAGAAATTAAGGAGTCAATCCCGTTTACCACTGCACCCAAAAGCATAAGATACCTAGGAATAAACCTAACCAAAGAGGTAAAGGATCTATACCCTAAAAACTATAGAATACTTCTGAAAGAAATTGAGGAAGACACAAAGAGATGGAAAAAAAAAATTCCATACTCATGGATTGGCAGAATTAATATTGTGAAAATGTCAATGTTACCCAGGGCAATGTACACGTTTAATGCAATCCCTATCAAAATACCATGGACTTTCTTCAGAGAGTTGGAACAAATTATTTTAAGATTTGTGTGGAATCAGAAAAGACCCGAGTAGCCAGGGGAATTTTATAAAAGAAAACCAGAACTGGGGGCATCACAATGCCAGATTTCAGGTTGTACTACAAAGCTGTGGTACATCATCAAGACAGTGTGGTACTGGCACAAAAACAGACACATAGATCAATGGAACAGAATAGATAACCCAGAAGTGGACCCTGAACTTTATGGTCAACTACTATTCGATAAAGGAGGAAAGACGATCCACTGGAGGAAAGACAGTCTCTTCAGTAAATGGTGCTGGGAAAATTGGACATCCACATGCAGAAGAATGAAACTAGACCACTCTCTTTCACCAGACACAAAGATAAACTCAAAATGGATGAAAGATCTAAATGTGAGACAAGATTCCATCAAAATTCTAGAGGAGAACACAGGCGACACCCTTTTTGAACTCGGCCACAGTAACTTCTTGCAAGATACATCCATGAAGGCAAAAGAAACAAAAGCAAAAATGAACTATTGGGACTTCATCAAGATCAGAAGCTTTTGCACA
>NW_026574946.1:0-48283 GCF_905146905.1 Nyctereutes procyonoides | reverse complement strand
AACTCAACAATTAAAAAGTAATCCAATTAAGAATGGGCAGAGGACCTAAATACATTTTTTTTTCTGAAGAAATATACAGATGGCCAACAGACACATGGAAAGCCTTTATTCTTTGGCATTTTCATATTCTTTAAACATCGATCTCATAGCAAGAGTACCAACCTATAAGAACCAATAAGAAAATTCTATTTCTTATAAAGTATTGAAATCCAGGTTGGTTTAAATTCATTTATTGAAATGATCAAGTTGTTCAAGTGTTCATTTGAAATTCATTGTTGAACATTTAAAACTCTTATGTGAAAGAAATGAAGAAGCATAATTCAAAAGTCACAGCTAATATTATTTTAAGTCATATCAAATTTAAGTTGTTTCCTCCAGGAGCTGTTCACACATTGTTTTTAATGCCAAAGTTAGAGATTTAAGAGTGATAGAGCACAAATATTAAGACTTTTTACAGATTCTTTATTTGTAGATAAAAACTCAGGTATTATTTGGATATTAATTTCATTCTTAGGTAGAGTTAAGAACTTTCCTAAAGTTTCATCCTCATCCCAGAACTTGCTGGCATTTTTCTGTGTTTATTTATTTTATTTTATTTATTATTATTTTTTTTATTTCTCTGTGTTTAGAGCATGTGTCTGAGGTGGGAGAAACCTGCATAAAAAACAGGTAATTCTAGTTGTTCATGTGCAAAATTTTCAACTTTTACTAGTGTTTCAATGACCACTTTTCTCCAATCCTCTACCTCCTCCTTCTTCTAATCCTATTACCATTATTATTATTTGAGATGAAGAAAGAGGAACTTGTTTGCTTGTTGGGTATGTACCATGAAATAGGCACTTGAGTAATCTCTCAAATCTTAACAGCCTTATAAATAATTGTTTGATAAAAAGATAAAGAGATATCATAAATTAGTGCAACAACAGATTAATATTCAGTAGAAATACGCGAGCCACATGTGCAATTTTACATTTTCTAATACATTGGAAAGTAAAATAAGTAGGTTAATTTAATGGTATTTTTAATTTAACTCAGGAAATCCAAAATATTATAAATCTCAAACCTCAAACACTTGAATCAAATGTCAGAAAAAAAAACTAATAAAATAAATATTTAAATGAAAATGAAGCACCCAGCATATTAGCATTTAAATTTTAGCACTGTAATTCAGGTTTTGTTGATGATAAATGTACTTTTTAATCCCCACTACCTATTTCACCCATCCCCCTACCCATCTTCCCTCTAGTAGCCTTCGGTTTGTTTTCTATAGTTCACAGTCTGTTTCTTGGTTTCTCTCTCTCTTTTTTTTTTCTCTCTGTTCATTTGTTTTCTGTCTTAAATTCCACACATGAATGAAATCATATGGTATTTGTCATTCTCTGATTGACTTACTTTGCTTAACATTATACTCTCTAGGGATCCCTGGGTAGCGCAGCGGTTTGGCGCCTGCCTTTGGCCCAGGGCGCGATCCTGGAGACCCGGGATCGAATCCCACATCGGGCTCCCGGTGCATGGAGCCTGCTTCTCCCTCTGCCTGTGTCTCTGCCTCTCTCTCTCTCACTGTGTGCCTATCATAAATAAATAAAACAAACAAACAAAAAAACATTATACTCTCTAGCTCTATCCATGTCATTGCAAATGGCAAAATTTCATTTTTTTTATGGCTGAACAATATCCATGGTATAATGTACCACATTTTTTTTTAGCCATTCATTGACTGATGGGCACTCAGGCTGCTTCCATAATTTGGTTGTTGTAAGTAATGCTGCAATAAACATAGCAGTGCATATAACCCTTTGAATTAGTATTTTTGTGGTCTTTAAGTAAATACCCAATAGTGTGATTACTGGATCATTGGGTAGGTCTATTTTTTATTTCTTAGGGAACCTCCATACTGTTTTCCATGTGGCTGTGCTAGTGTGCATTCCTACCAACAATGTACAAGAGTTCCTTTTTCTCCACGTTCTTTCCAGCACCTGTTGTTTCCGGTATTTTTGATTTAAGTCATCTGACAGGTTTGAGGTGATATCACATTGTGGTTTTCATTTGCATTTCCCTGATACTAAGTGATGATGTTCATGTTTTCATATGCATGTTGGCCATCAGAATGTCTTCTTTGGAAAAATGTCTATACGTGTCATCTGTATGGCAGCCTATCTTTAAAACTAAGGTTAATATGACCACATCATTATGAGAATTCCTTAATTGTATTCTTCAAATTATATATTATAAAATATACTCTAATTGGTATAGTTTCCAGTAACTTATACAACAAGTCACCTCAAAACTTAGGAGCTTAAAACAGTAATAATCATTCTGTGTGTGAAAAGGTTGATAGTGGAAAGCTCAGCTCAAGGAGTCTGCCATGGTTCTCTTATACTCCTTTAGATAATGACGACCCAAAACAGTAGTGTGGATCTCTTTCTTTTCATGCAATTTAAGAGTCTACTCATGTAGTCTCTCCTCATGGGTTGGTTTAGGTACCTTGCCGTGAGGTGATTAGTCAGACACTCCATGGCTACTGGAGTTTTCAGAAGTATATATTCCAGGGAACAAAGTACAGGTTGCACTGCCTTTTATGACATAGCCTCAGAAATCAAATGGTGTTATTCCCACCGTACTCTATTAGTCAAATGTCACAAAATCTTACCCAGTTTTAAAGAGAAGGGTCATAGGCCTCGCTGCTCAATGGGAAGATAAATAATTACACATTGCAAGAATATGTGAGATGGGAGTTATTGTTGTAGACATATTTGAAAATACATCTTGCCATAGTATAATTTCAGAAATTTTGTCAAAAATTGTCCCTCCTTTTGCCTAATAGGATAGATAAATTTCTAGTGTTTGCTAGTTATTTCCTTAACTTAGATATATCTCTTCAGAAGTATTATTTTTCTTCATTTTCATTAGTGCATTCCTTAGTGTAGTAATTCAGAAAATGTGAATGAAAGAATTGGTTGATGTAACAGAGTCTAATAAAGAAAAATATTCTATTTTCTGTCTTCTTTATCTCAATTCACGGATAAATTCTTTTCTTTATTTTTGATGAAGGTATAATGAATGTCTCTGAATGTAAGAAGTATAATCCTAAAAAGGTAAAAAATAAATCTGATTTCAAAGAGTATTTTGGTGAATTAAACTTTCCTGGTAAATATTATTACAAAATCAGAAATACAGATAGTTGGAGAACATCGAATCAGAAAGTATTTATGAACACATATTTCTGAAAATGTATAAACGCATAAACACAAGACACATATTTTCAGGTATACACTTCTTTAAGAGTGCAATATGTCACTTGAAATTGATTTAAAAATTGAAATACTAATAATATCAATAATTGAGAAATTTCTCTTGGGTTATAAACCAAGTAATTCTGGCAAATCTAATGGAATAAAAATATAAAAAGAAAATATTGAAGAATTTAGATAGAGCTAAAAAAATAATGAACAATTACTTCAGTAAAATCTGGAAGACAGTGAATACTTATATATACCTATGTAAAATTCCTCAGTAGTACTCATTGTTTCATTGTATGAATTGGGTTACTAGTATCATTTCCTATTAGCCTCAAATAATTATTTCAGTACCTTTTGTAAGGCTGGTATCTGTTTTTCTTTGTATTGCAGTATCTTTGCTTTGCCTTTACCTTTATTTTGGAAGATCGTTTTGTTTGATATATAATTTTTAGTTGACATTTTAATTTTCATTCAACAGCTTGAATATGTCATTCCAACACCTCCCTCCCTCCCTTTCTTTTTCTTTTCCTCTTTCTTTCTTTCCTTCTTTCTTTCTTCTACTTCTTTCTTTCTTTCTTTCTTTCTTTCTTTCTTTCTTTCTTTCTTTCTTTCTTTCTTTCTTTCTTCTTTCTTTCTTTCTTTCTTTCTTTCTTTCTTTCTTCTTTCTCTTTCTTCTTTTTCTTCTTTTCTTTCTTTCTTTCTTTCTTTCTTTCTTTCTTTCTTTCTTTCTTTCTTTTTTTCTTTCTTCTTTCTTTCTTTTTTCTCTCTGAATTTCTAGGGGTTACCTGTAGATTTACCTTGGTTAGAGATTTGTCAAACGTTGTGCTTAAGTATACAAGGTTTTTTTTTTTTTTTTTTTTTTTTTTTTTTTTCCCCAACAGAAGCCTTTTTTCAGCCTCATTGTCAGCTCTGAGTCACAGCTATGGAGCAATCAATCTCCTAGCCCCACTGGCACTCAGGAAATGAGGTCAGCCCCTGTTCCCAGGGGCTAGAGCCTGAGGTATGGCCCATGGGCTGAGGCTGGTACTCTCTTAAGCAGTCCATCGACCCCGAAGGACAGTGCCATGCCATGGGTAGTTCTCAGATGTCCTTTTCCATCCAGAATATGGGGCATCCTCTCAGGTCTTGGTACTGCATCTCCAGCAGGCTTTGTGGACTGGGCCCTGCAAGAGGTGGGATGAGGAGGTCAAGGGCTCAGGCAGGGGAGGGGGTGGCCTCTTGTGGGCTCTTGGAGCAGTTTGGGCAGTTACACTAGGTGCCTTGCAGGGTAACACTAAATATAGTGACACTTTGCAGATAGATCATATCAGTGTAGGGGATTGGGAAACGCATTGAATGTTGAGGCAGTTGCAGCATGTCCTAGCTTTTATTTTCTACATCTGTTAGTTGGCCTTCTCAGGTGAAAAATCTCAGTTAGCTGAGGCTGTCTGCTGTCTCTTCTGAGATGCATAGCCTCTTAGACAAATAGGGATGCTGGGAGTTTCTCAAAGACCACTATGGTTGTTTTAACCCCCAGATCTCCCTGGTATCTTTCTAACTAGTCTGTTACTTGGCTTTCTCTGTTGTTTGCTATGGGGATCATGATAGCTTTTGTTAACACCTCTGGTTATGGATTTTTTTCATACTTCCCTCAGAATCAAGACCTCCGTCTCCATGAAGTGAGGTTACCAATACTTATGATGTTCCCTACCCTGGTAGGACTAGGGTATCATGGAGCTGGATGGGCACTTAAGAGAAATTTCTGGTTAAACATGGCAAGCCCCAGAAGATTTTATGAAAGTTCAGCAAATTCCCTTTGCTGCATCTTAATATTGCAATAATGCAGCTTTTGAATTATGAATAAATGCATCTTAATCAGCTCTATGTTTTGGGTCAATTTCAAGAGTAAGAACTAATTTCTTCTGAATTTTTTTTTCAGTTTTATCATGTACTTTTAGAGATTTGCTGAAATATTTACTTCCAGAATAACTAAAATATACATTCCAGACTAGCTAAAAAATATTTGATTAATAAAATAATTAGTAAATGTATTGATATCCCACTTGGCAAAAAATGTCTTTAAATGGCTTATTTTTATTAACACATTAAAATGATTTAGTGTTTGGGCACCTGAATGAATCAGCCTGTTAAGCATCCCACTCTTGATTTTGGCTCATGTCATGATCTCAGGGTCATGAGACCAAGCCCTGTGTCAGGCTCCATGCTGAGTGTGGAACCTGCTTAAGATTCTCTCCTCCTTTCCGGTTATCCTTCACCTGCATATGCTTGCTCTCTCTCTCTCTCTCTCTCTCTCTCTGTCTCTCTCTCTGTCTCCAAAAAAATAAAAAAAATAATAAAATAATTTAGTTTTAACACTTAAGCACATATTTGTCACCACTTTCAAAGTTCCTAATTGTTCTAGTAATATTTCCATGGTCTTCATGTGCAAACTTACTATTTTTATTAGACTCTCAAATGCTTAGTCAAATAGTTAGATATTCACCTCCTTATTCTAAACTATTTCTGAGTTTATAAAATTTTTATTTCCTCAAGAACTTATTTCTTTTTTTCCTTAAGTACTTATTTCTACATACAAGATGAAAATTTTTTCTAAGAAGTAGGTCTTTTATTTAATTACTATTATAACACATTTCCTAGTACACATAAGAATATTAATGTAATTAATACTAATAACTTTTCAGTTTATTAGTATTTGTTTCAAGGTTATATATCAAGTACATAAAGAAATGAATATGTTTTATAACATAGTCATGAATACTTAATACATACACTCTTAAAAATAAATAAGGTTAGGCCTCAAATTTTTTAATAGCGAAATGCACATAAATATAAAAGAACATAACCTATATGAAATGTATACTTTCATAAAATAACATAAATTCTCTGAGAATGTGGAAAAATATATCTTATTAGAAATGAAAATGTATATTTGTAGCATCTTCAAATAAAACACATTTAGAATATTTGTGTTTTGGTCTTCTGAAAAGGTCTTTGTATTTATTTATTTTTATCTTTAGTAACATAAAACAATTCTAATACTTTAATTTTTAGCTTGTGTAGTTTGTTTTGAATCTGATTGTAGGCCATAGGACATACTCTTTTGTGAATCGGACATAGAAAACAGTAAATTCAAAGTCAAGAGTTATCATTTCAAAGGCAAAACCCCACTTGATCTTCTTACTCTAAATTGCTACTTTAAAAAAGAAACTTATTATTAAAAATAATAATAATAAATAAATAAATAAATAAATAAATAAATATAAAAAAGAACGTAATTTATTGTCCAAGCTACTTTTCTCTAATGCTGTTAAGTGCAGTTGGATATTATGAGTTTACACCGGAGTTATGCCAAAACAGATATGTTTGTGTTCTGCTTTGGCAGTCCAGCTTCGCCCTGTTTCCATCATGGCATTACAGCTTCTTTTGAATGAAATAATAATTTGGATAAACTATAATGCTGCACATTGTATCAAGTGAGTTTTCTGCAGTGAAATAGACTGACATTGACCAATCAGTTCCCATATCTCATAAAGAACCTTATGGAACACACTAGGGAGCAAGGGACAAAACCTGACTACTTATTAAGTAGCTGAGAGGATGGGGATAAAACAGTGAGAGAAAAATGGCATTTAGATAAATAGTATTTAAAAATATTTTATTAATACACATTTATTATAACCATTTTATAATGCAAAAATGCATGGAAGATATAAAGATTTTTGATATACCTCCTGCTTCACACAGGCATAGCTTTTGCATTATTAAGATCCCCTACCAAACTGATACGTTGGTTACAAAGAACAAACCTACACTGACACATCAATATCACCAAAGTAGTGGTTTATGTTAGAGATGACTCTTGAAGTTGTACATTCTGTGAATTTGAACAATATATAATGACAATATAATGACATACATTCACCATGGTAGTATCATTCAGAGTATCATTCACTACCCTAAAAATTCATGCTATGCATATTCATTCCTTGGCAATCACTGATCTTTTTACTGTTCACCATAGTTTGTCTTTTTCCAGAATGTCCTACAGAATCATGCAGTATGTAGACTTTTGGGATTGTCTCCTTTTACTTAGTTAAATGCATTTTGGGTTCCTTTGTGTTTTATAGCTCAATACCTCATTTCTATTTAGAACTGGATAACATTCCATTTTCTGGATACATAAGAGTTTATCCACTCATCTACTGAAATACATCCTGATTGCTTTCTAGTTTTTATTAGGAATAAAGCTGCTCTAAACATCTGGATGTAAGTTTTTGTATGAAAATAAATTTTTAGCTCATTTGAGTAAATAACAAGGACCACAATAACTGGATTTTATTGTAAGAGTATGTTTATTTTTTTTATTTTTTAGGAGTATGTTTAATTTGCAAGAAACCATTAAACTATCTTCTGAAGTAGATGTACCATTTTGCATTTTGCATTTGCACCAAAAATGAATGCATCCTAACCCGCATTTGGTGTTGTCAGTGTTCCAAATTTTGGCCATTCTAATAGGCATGTAGTGACATCTCATTGTTGCTTAGATTTGCATTTTCCTGATGAGGAGCATCTTTTCATATGGTTATTTGTCACCTGTAAATCTTCAGTGAGGTATCTGTTAGGAGCTTTGATCCATATTTTGGTCAACTTGCTTTCTTATTGCTGAGTTTTAAGAGTTCTTCTGGTATGTTCTATCTATTTTATCAGTATGTATTCTGTAAGTATTTTCTCTGAGTCTGTGGTTTTTCTTTACATTTTCTTGACACTATCTTTTTTGTTTTTATCTTTTTTAGTAGGCTTCACACCCAGCGGGGACCCCAATGTGGAACTTGAATTCACAACCGGAGATTTAGACTTGAGCTGAGATCAAGAGGTGGTTGCTTGCTAACTGACTGAGCCACCCAGGCACCCTGACAGTAGCTGTCATAGAGCATACTTTAAAAATTTTAATGAGGTCAAGTTTTCTCTTTCATTGATTATGCCTGTGGTATTACATCTAAAAAAACTATTACCAAACCTAAAGTCATGTAGATTACTCCTATTTAACTATAGGTTATCATCTGGAAGTTTTACAGTAGATCCACAATTCATTTTGAGTTAATATTTTAGAAAAGTACAAAGTCTGTCTAGATTCATTGGTTTTGCATGTAAATGTCAGTTAATTACAGCACTATTTATCAAAAACACTGTTGCATTGTTTTGCCTTTGTTCCTTTTTACAAAGATTAATTGGCTATATTGGTTATCTTAGGGTTGTGAGTTCAAGCCCCACATTAGGTGTGGAGCCTACTCAAAAACAAAATAAAACAAAGATTAGTTGGCTATACTAATATGGGTGAGACTCTGAGCTTCATAGTCTGTTCCATATATTCATTTGTCTCTTCTTTTGCCAATATCACATTGTCTCGATCTGTAGCTTGAAGTCAGGTAAAGTTGATCCCAACTTTGTACTTTTTTATCATAATCATGTAGCTATTCTGAATCTTTTGCTTGCACATACAAAATCTAGAATCATTTGTTCGATATCCACAAAATAATTTGCTGGGATTTTATTGGGATTGTTTTGAATCTATTGGTCAGGTTGAAAAGAACTGACGCCCAGCAATATTGAGTCTTCCTATCCAAGAACATGGAATATCTCATTTCTGTATTTAGATAATTCTTTCTTTTTTTCTCATCAAAAGTTGTAGTTTTCCTCATATAGATCTTGAACTTTTTTTTTAGATTTATAACTATTTCATATATGGGTGGTAATGTAAATCATAGTGTGTTTTAATTTCAAATTTTACTTGTTCATTACTGGTATATAAAAAAGTGATTGACTTTTGTATTCTGCAACCTTACAATAATTACTTATTAGTTCCAAGAGTTTTTTTTCTTGATTCTTTTAGGTTTTCTACAAGATGAGTATATCATCTGTAAACAAAGATAGTATTATTTTTTTCCTTCCAAATATGTATAATTTTTATTTCCTTTTCCTTTTTAAAATTCATATTCAATTTATTAAACTTGAAATCAACAGCAAAGTTTGTCAGAAGACTTTAAGCTCAACTTATAAATATTTGTTTACAAATCAAGTAATTTTGTATTAAAAATTTAAAATATCTACCTTCACTTCTTGTTATGAATATCAATTTCTTTATAATTTTGACAGATTAAACTTCTGTAAATATTTCCCAAACATATGCAAGTTGTATTAAGTAATTTCCCTTAAACTTTTCAAATCATCATCACAAATTTGATTCAGTATATCAAAATTTTCAAGCATTTCACACACTAAACAAAGCAATGCCAACTTTACAGCAATAATGACAAATCTTCTTTAGGTCATAAATACTTTTGCAAGCCTATTCTAAACATATCAGTTTACTAAATCAGATCCTTTTAAACTTTAGAGACTGTTTACAATCACATTCTCTTAAATATGTCAAATTAAAATTATATTCCATCAGTGTCAAACATTATAAATTACAAGAATAACATTGTCTTCTTATGTTATGTAGGACTTCCAAAAATTCATACATTTTTTGACATTCTGTATAATGTTGAAAAGCACTGGTGAGAGATGTCATGTTTACCTTGTTTCTGTTTTTAGTCAGAAAGCTTCAAGTTTCTCACCAAGGAGTATAATATTTGCTATAGAGTTTTTTTGTTTGTTTTATTTTAGGGGGAGTTTTATTTATTTTTTAATCAAGTTGGGGGAGTTCCCTTCTATTCCTAGTTTATTGAGAGTTGTTATCATGGGCGGGTGCTTGATTTTGTCACATGTTCTTTTTTGAGTCTATTGATATTATTAAGTGACTTTTCTTCCTTAAGCAATTGATTTGATGGATGACATTAAAGTGAGTTTTGAATATTGAACTAGCTTTGCATACCTGGGATAAAGCATACTTGAATATGATATATAATCCCTTGCATATATTGTTTCATTTGACTTGCTAATATTTTGTGGAGGAATTTTGCATCTATATTAATGAGATATACTGATCTATACTTTTCTGTTCTTGTAATATTTATCTGGTTTTGTTATTAGGGTAATACTTATGAAGTGATTTAGAATATTTTCCCTCTGTTTTTATCTTTAGAAAGAGATTATACAAAATTGTTATATTTTTTTTTCTTAAATGTTTTGTATAATTCACCAGTTGAACCCATCTGGGCCTGATGTTTCCTGCTTTGAATAGTTACAGATTATTGTTTCAATGTATTTAATAGATACAGGCATAATCAGTTTGCCTATAACCTTCTTTTGAGAATTTTTTTTTAAGATTTTATTTATTTATTCATGAGAGACACAGAAAGAGACAGAGGGAGAGGGAGAAGCAGGCTCCATGCAGGGAGCACAATGTGGGACTCCAACCCGAGACTCGGATCATGTCCTGAGCCAAAGGCAGGCACTCAACCACTGAGCCACCCAGGCATCCCTTCTTTTGAGAATTCTAACAGATTATGTCTTTCAAGGAATTGATCTATTATCAGTTTTTTGAGCATAGAGTTGCTCATAATATTCCTTTATTATCCTTTCAGTATCTATGGAATCTGTAATGCTAACTCCTCTTTCATTTTCCATAGTAGTAAATTTTGTCCTCTATTTTTTCTTAGCCTATGTAGAACCTGATCAATTTTATGAATTTTTTCACAGATAGCACTTGTTTTCATTTATTGTCTCAACTGATACACTGTTTTTAATTTCACTGATTTCTATTCCAATTTTTTTTATAAGACTCCATGCACAGTGTGGAGCCCAATGTGGGACTTGAACTCACAACCCTGAGATCAAGACCTGAGCTGAGATCGTAAGTCAGACACTTAACCAACTGAGCCATCCAGGCACTCCTATTATAATTTTTTTTATTATTTCTTTTCTTCTAGTTTTATTTGGATTTCATTAACTTTTTTAAAGTTTCTTTTGAAGTTTAGATGACTGATTTTAGATCCTTCTTGTTTCTATTGTATGCAATGATTTACTTCCAAACACTGCTTTTGTTGAATCCCACAAATTTTAGTAAGTTGTGTTTTCATTTTCATTTAATTTAAGATATTGTAAAATTTCTCTTGAGATTTCTTTATAGACTCATATATCATTTATAAGCGTACTGTTTAATCTTCAAATAATTTGAGTATTTTCCAGCTATATGTTATTTATTCTTAGTTTAATTATATTGTGGTTTGACAGCAGATATTTAATGATTTCCATCCTTTTAAGATTTTTTTTTTTTTATGGTCCAGAATGTGGTCTGTCTTGGTGAGTATTCTATGGAGCTTGAGGAGAAATGTGTATTTGACTATTGTGTATGAAATATCTTATAGATGTTCATTTTATCCAGTTGATTGATGGTATTGTTGAATTGAACTATTTCCTGACTGATTTTCAGCCTTCTGAATCTGTCCATTTCTAATAAAGGGGTGCTGAAGTATTAAAGTATAATGGTGGCTTTTTCTAGTTTTCGTTGCAGTTCTATCAGTTTTTGATCTTGTATGTTGGGCCAGTATTTTAAAGCACATACATGTTAAGAATTGTTAATTTTTCTTGGAGAATTGACCTACTTATCGTTATGTGATGCTCTTTATCCCTGATCATTTGACTTTTTCCGATGTCTGCTCTGTTCATTATTACTATAGCTATCCAACTTTCTTTTGATTAGTGTTATCTGAGTATATCTTTCTCCATTTACTTTTTAATCTCTGTTTCCTTATTTATAAAATGATTCTATTGAAGATAATATATAATTAGGTTTTGTTTTTTGCTCTACTCCGACAATCTCTGACTTTTAATTGGTGCATTTAGATATTGACATTCAAAATGATTATTGATACAGTTGGATTAATATCTACCACATTTGTTACTTATATTTGTTGCCATTGCCACTGTTTTTTGTTCCTATTTTTGTCCTCTACATTTTTCTACCTTTTGTGAGATTAATTGAGCACTTTTTATGGTTCTCATTCCTTTCCTTTCTTATCATATCATTTCTACTTCTTTTTTGAAAGACTTTTTTTAGTGGTTGACCTAGAGTTTACAATATACAGTTACAACAAATCCAGGTCCACTTACAAATAACACTATATTGCTTATCAGGTAGCGCAAGCACCTTATAATAACAACATAATCCTAATTTCTCCCTCACACCTCTTATATGATTGCTGTCATTCATTTCACTTATACATAAGCACAGATAAGAATAAGAGTTTTGCAGGCTACAGAATTCTCTCAACACTTGACATATTTTCTCTTGACACTTTAAATAGTTCACTCTCTTCTTACTTATATGATTTCTGAGGAGAATTCAGATGTAATTCTTATCTCTGCTCCTCCATAAGTAAGTTGGTTTTTCCTTCTAGTTTTTTGCAGGAGTCTTTCTTTATCTTTGATTTTTTTTATAGTTTGAAAGTGATATGCTTAGGTATAGTTTTTGTTTGGTTTTGGTTTTTGACTTTTAGGAAGGAGATGGGAGCATTTATCCTGCATGGTGTTTTCTGAGCTTTTTAGATCTGTAGTTTGGTGTCGACTATAATGTGGGAAAATTATGTTACTATCGTTTCAAATAGGTCTTCTATTCCTTTGTGTCTTCTCCTTCTGACATTTCTATCATGCACGTGTTACACCTTTTGTAGCTTTCTGAAGGTTTTTTGATATTCTTTTCTGTTTTATTTTCAATCTTTTTTTGTTTTGTTTTGTTTTGTTTTTGCTCTTCATTTCTTTAGATTTCAATTGATATATCTACAAGGTTAGAGACATTCCTTATTTGTGTCCTATCTACTAATAAGCCCGTCAAAGGCAGTCTTCATTTCTGTTATAGAATTTTGATCTCTAGGATTTCTTTTTGTTTTTGTTTTTTTTATCCTCATAGGATTTTCATCTCTCTGCTTACATGTTGTCTGTTTTATCTGTAGAGCCCTCAGCACATGTATCAGAGTTGTTTTAAATTCCCAGTCTGCCAACTCCAACATCCCTGCCGTAGCTGAGTCTGGTTTTGATGCTTGCTCTGGGTCTTCAAACTATGTTCTGTTTCCTGTTAGTATGTCTTCTAATTTTTAACTGCTACCTGGACATCATGTGCCAGATAAAAGGAACAATTGTAAATAGGTCATTAGTAATACAACATGTGTGAAGAGGATGTGTTCTACAGTACCATGATTAGATCTGTGTTTTAATTAATCTTCACTTCTGAATGTGAATTCTACATGAATCTCAGCCACCATCACCCCTCCAACTTTAGATAGAACAGAAAGGTTAAAGGTCGTTACAGCTGGTTATCTCCCTTCCTCCAGATCAGTTAAGCTTTGATGAAAGCCCAGAAGGCTAAGGTCTGGTTAAATAGCTTCTCCTAAAGTCTGAGATTATTAAGAAGAAAATGGGTACAGAATGCTGTGACATATTTCAAAATGGTACCTTTTTTCTCCCTCTGTTAGAGGACAGGGGAATTTTTTTCTGATAAAACTGAAATAATTTCAAAATTACTCAAGGAAATGGAAAAGAAAAAGTACAAAAAGTTTGTACACCCTTGGACTAGATTATTCAATAGAGTTAAGAACATTCCATCCCATTTACTTTATGTCTATTTTTTCTCATCTCTTTCACCCCCTCTGTTCCTTTCATACCTCCCTCTTGTCTTTCTCTCATATACACACACATTTCCCTCTACTTTATCTATGTCTATCATTATGAATTATAGCCTTAGCAGGATAAGGATACTCCTTATTTTTAAATGCTTTATTATTCTGTAATATATCTTGTCAGGTACCAAGTTTGTAATGCCTGCTCTCTTTATATTTGTATTTCTCTGGCATCTTTGTTTACACTTGTTTCATAACCTTCCTATCTTTGTCTTTGCGTCTTTTAAATACAGGATAGAGTAGGCTTTTTTTTTGTCAACTGGAAGCTAATTTTTTTTTAATTATTGGCATCCATTTACCTTGCTGATATATTTGATCTGTTCAGTGCTTTGTTGTGCTTAGGTATATTCACATCTCTTTCATAAATACTCTGATATTATATAAATCCTCTCTTCATTTTCTTTCTCTTCCATTTTAAATATTTTTTTTCATTAGGAAACTTTTTTATTTTGGTCTAATGGTTACTCATATTAATATCAATATATTTATATAGTATCCTTATTACTCTGGTCTGGTTTGTTATTTTCCTCTACCAGGAGTATTATTTAAACATCTTGTAACTTTTCCCACTCTAGCCTTTTCCTTCATCATCTGATATGATACCTTTTACTCTTTAAATATTTATAAGACAATCAGTAAGCCAGTTTTGGTTTTCAATTGTTTTCCACATAAGCTCCTTGCACCCTTAGTTTTGACAATTGATCTATATCCATGTTTTCTGAAAATATAATTATGACATGCTATATTCTGTTCTATCATTTAATTGTGATCCAATGGCAAGTACAACTTGTGTGCACCATTATTTGTCTTGTCAGTGTCTCTCTTACCATTGTTTATCTGAAGATCTTTATCTAAGAGAGTCCTCAAGGAGTGCTCATGGCTGTTAGGTTCATGACTATTTTACATTCAAGTTAATTTGGCTCAATATAATGTTGTTAGCTCACATTTTATTTTCGTGAATATCTTAAATATGTTACTTCACTTCCTACCAGCAGAAAGTACGGTGATTGAGAAATCTAAAGACAGAATTATCTTCTTTCCTTTATAGTTGACTAGCTCAATATTTTCTTAAATGGTGAAATAATTCTTAAAAATCTCTTTAAGTTACACTAAAATCTAGTATTTTTCTAAAATATGTCTTGATGTTGGTCCTTTAGATTTAATTTTTACAGACTTTAGGCTATTGAAGTTTCAAATATTTTTTGAGAAAAAATGGATATATATTTATTCTTTTCCTTGGTTTTCTCCTATGTAGAGTATTACCATATGTGTGTTAAATTTTTTTTCCTGTCTTCAATATGTTACTTTTTAAAATACTTTTAAAAATTCCTTTACTTTACTTTTTAAAAGAAGTTTTGGGTTAAATGTAAAAAATATGTTAAAATTCATGTAATAAAATTACAGTTTAATGAATTAAACATAATCAAGTAAATAGTATTTAGAGGGGATCCCTGGGCGGCGCAGCGGTTTGGCGCCTGCTTTTGGCCCAGGGTGCGATCCTGGAGACCCGGGATCGAGTCCCACATCGGGCTCCTGGTGCATGGAGCCTGCTTCCCCCTCTGCCTGTGTCTCTGCCTCTCTCTCTCTCTCTCTCTCTCTCTCTGTGTATGACTATCATAAATAAATAAAAAATTTAAAAAAAATAGTATTTAGATAAGAAATGGCAAACTATCAAAACCCCAGTAGTTTCACATATCTTCATTTAATTGCTAACATCATGAAAGGTAACTGCCATCTTGACTTTTAATATCATACATGTATTTAAATTTTGTGTAAGGGGTAAGTACAGTGTGTCCTTTTTTGTGTCTGGCCTTATTCACTGAGTTGTATTCATGTTGTTGTGTACAATTATTCATTAAATCTCTTTTATATATGTATTCCATTGAGTTAATATGTCAAGATTTATTATTAATTATACAGCTAAATAAAATTTGGACTCTATTATGATCTTAGCTATTATGAATAGTTCTGCTTTGGCTATAAAGGCACCTGTCTTTCAGTGAATATATGTAAATATTCTTTTATGTATTTACCTACAAATGGGATTAGTGGATCTTAGAGAATGGATATGGCCAGTTTTGGTAGGTATTGTCAGTCCACCAGTGTTGAATAGGATATGTAAGTATTCTTCATCTATGTAAATAATTGAGATTGAGTGTCTTTTTTTAAAGCTGTTCTGAAGGTGTTCCTTTATTTTTTAAAAAATTTTTAGCTGTATGTAGTATTGCATTATAGTCTTTTTTCCCCTTTCGTTTCCCATATCTTTTTTATTAAAAAAAAAGTTTCCAACTTCTATTTCTCTTAAGTCATTTTCCAATGGGTTTACTTTAGCTTTTTTTCTTACTAATTTTACTTCTAAAAAAATGTATTTGTTTTAGTTCTTTCCTGATTTATTATTTAGTTTCTGTTTTCTCCATTATTGATTTCTTCCATATGTCCTTAATTTATTTTAGTTATTTTAAATAATTTGGTAATAGTTTTTAGCTACTTGTGAACATATCTTATTGTCTGTAAGGACTCTATTCTGTTCCTCATTATCTTATAGTAGCTCTGTGTGTAATTAAGTTATGATTTGTTTCTTATTCTTATTTTTTTACAAGGCATTCTTTTTTTCTCCAAACTATTAGGATGGAGATTATATAATTTTTACTCTTCTAAGTTTGTGGTTTTAGTAGTTCTTCAGTTGCCATATGAGTTCATGCTTTCTGAGCTGTTCTGGGTCTGCTTTTTCCTCCAAGTTAGCTGGATCTTCCCTTTTCTTTGCCACTACTTTCCCTGCCCTTTCAGTGAAGAATATATTACCAGAGGTTTCTCCTCAGTTCAGGGCTTTGTCCTGGATAATTTGAAGTGTTGAAAGGTGTTACTGTCCCAGCCCCTATAGATCTTATCAGAGACCCCTTTCTACTCACCTCTTAATTGGAGAGTACAAAAAATCCTCCAAGCTTCAGCTGTTCTCAAATGAGCCTACTGTGTTCTCCAGATAGCTCCTGTTAACTATGAGTATTTCTTTCTTTCTTTTTTCTTTTTTTTTTTTTTGGTTCTTTCATATCCACTAGAGGTTTCTTTATTTCTTTCTTCTTCTTTCCACACAGATAATATAATGCCAGGACATATTATAACTGTTCTGTGTTTTTTCTCCAGGACTAAACACAGTTTAGGGTGTATGAGGCTACTTCATATTTTTTGTTTTGTCATTGTTATATATATATATTATTAATATATTAATATGTTATCATTAATGTGTGGGTGTCAGTCACTTTGTTTTAGGGAGAATTTAAGAAGATCAGAATATTATGACACCACCTCTATCTTCCTTCTATTTTCTTTAAGATTTATATATTCCAAGTTCTGCATCTTAAGCTGGATAGACTACACAAGTGTTAACTTCATTTTTCTTTAGTGTTTCAAAGGTTATACCTATTCATTCATGCATTTTAAATTCCTAGTAAACTAAAAGTTACAATAATAATGTATAGATGCATTTTATAAATGATATTTAGCTTTTTTGTTCTTGCTCATTTCTTGCTTTCATTTTCTGAGAAAATGTATTCCAGAACTATAGAATTACAGATACAGTGGTATGTTTTCTAAAAGATACATTTATTCATAAAGTAGGTTTTGTCTATTATAACTAGGAAGCAATAGTTTTATATGCATGTCAAAGATGACTTGAAACAGCTTTTGCAAGAGAAAGCAAATGTTTCTTCATGAATTCTTGGTGTTTATAATCATCAGGAAAGAACTCATAAAACTAGTTTTCTAAGGTTGTCTGGTGGTGTTAATGGCCCTTTACTGAGTTTAATTGAGCTTAAAATTCAAGAGGCAAACCACATGCTTTTGACTATTCTTGTATATGTTAAAGGGCAACTAGGCTTAAATTTCTTTTAAAACCTAGCTGTCATTTCCCAAATTAAAATTTCATGATTAAAAATGAGTGGTATATTTACTCTTTTCTCTCTCTTTTTAACTTTCAGGGATTAGTCTTTTTCTTTTAATCTTTTGAAGATTAAAAAAGTATGATTATTCCAAGAAAAACAGGTCTAGTGCTTTTGATTTTTTATCCCCACATTGCTTGATGCAAAACTACTGCGGGGCAAATAAATGGTTTTAGACACAGATCTTATTTCACTGCATTTAAGTTTAAATGAGATAAGTGGGAAATTTGATGTGCAACCTACTTCATTTATTTAAAACAGATTGATTATTTTTATCTTAGGTGAGCAATTTTGAATATCTACAAAAGTGGCAGGTGTCTGAGTTGTTGGAGTTGTTGGCTTAAAAGTGCCACTCTTAAATATGGCTGATGTAAACACCTGAAAGAGAAAGTAGAGATGTAAGGCAAATGTCTACCTCATTTCTCTCCAATCATTTCTCTTCCAAAATGTACTAACTCCTTGGAGGAAAATCGTTTTAATACTAAAGATGATAATAAAATGTTTTTCATTTCAATACCTTGCATATTTAAATTCTCAATCCACAAACTCCATTGGTCAGTAAACAAGAAATATTGAATTGAGACAGGTAACTGAAGAATGTGATTTTTTGTTAATCCGTCATATTGATATTAAAAGTGAAAACTCAGTCTCTACAAATGTGAAAATGAGCAAGCAGTTGTCCATTTTATTTAATATATATTAATTAAACTTCATTGTCCTTATGTGCATATCCAGTGAAATAAGCATTAATAAAAGATATACTTAAACTTGTAGTTCCAAATGAATGTTATCCTTCAAATTGGTCACATTGGAAAGGAGTTTACTTATTACAATGATAGCATAATTGCTCAAGATACCTATTCTGTTTTGTTTTTGAACGTGTTACCCAGTTTGTACTCTAGTGTTATTAAATAAAATGGATTTTGTGAATTCATTGTAATGCACAGAATTTCCATTTTAAAGGATGAAGATTTGACATGGCCAAAGGAGAGTTGGAGAAATGCATTCTAAAAGCAGTTCTAAGAGAGAATTCAAGTCTTAAAGAAAAATGGCAGTTGTATTTAAGTCCTGTCTGAAATTGATATATAAAACTTATACTGGTTAAGTAATTTGCTTATTAGATAAAGGTATGGATATGACTCTAAAATATGTTTACCCATATATAAAGAGTACATGTGTTTATGTTGTATATTTCATAGATATATAACTGAATGATAGAATGTCATAGCCAACAAGGGGTCTTATAATCTGTGTCAGTTCTCAATTGCTGCTGTCTTTAAACAAATGTCCAAAAAGTTTTATTTCCAGATTTCACAACTACTTAAGGCCAGAGCCTAAACAATGTCCTAACTTCTGATTCATTGTTTATTCACTAAGACATGCTTTTTAAAAAAATATGAATTTTTACATGAACTCAAAATTATTGTTCCTAACTTTTGTTTTTGAAAATGTATTTCTTTGATTTTGTAACTGGATAACAGGATAAGGCTGTGTTCTATTTCTTTATTCTTCCCCCACCCTATTCATCTAACCTGGCTAAGGGGTCTGGCTCTAGCCAGCTTGAGTAATTGCATATCTCAGCATTTATGTCAGGGATTATAGGACCCCTGAGGTGAGCCACTTTAATAAAGGTTATGCTCCATTGTAACCAGTAATGTGCTTGCTGATTAACCTCAGAAATCACATTGTAAAATCAGATCCAAGGTGCTTTTATAATCACAATTGATGTGGTTTGTGTTTATATGTGACATTTGACTGAAAACAAAATAAACCTTTTATTAGCAGGAAATAGTTGAAAAAGTTACATTAAAAGTAGGTTGTATGTCTAGAGTTACAAATGACCTTTTATACATAAATGTCTTATTCTTAAAATATATCTTTTTAATATGTATAATGTGACTGGAAATACAAATAATTTAATCCATGGACCCGAAGTTTTAGAAATGCACAATTTCTAAACTGTTTCACAATCTTAAACTGTTATCACCTACAACTGGGTCAATTCTGTCTCCATACACACAAACACACACGAAGTGAAAGTTACAAATAACGCATTTAAAAAATAGATAGGAATTAGAAAAATGTATTGTTTAAGATTATTCTCAAAAATATTCTATAGAAATTGTATGAAAATATACTTTGTGTAGTTTTTACTAACCCAAGAGTCATGTGAAGTAAGTTATAAAGGTAACCAAATAGTAGTCTTTGTAGTTAATTCACCTAGTTCAATTATTTGACATTTATTCATTATCTGATCTCCTCTGATCACCATGGAGTCTTAATTATCCACATAAATGGGGAGGACTGGAAGAATAGATTCTCCCTAAGAACAATAACTAAAAGTAATGCAGATATGATTTGGAAATATATTTCATAGCAGTGTATGTATTTTATATGTCTTTATGTTTTCCCTTTATGTCATAACTATATGACAATGGATAAGTTATTCATCTATTCTGGGTTTCACTCTGGTCCTCAATGTTCTTATCTTCAAAGTGTGAAAGTTTAAGTAATAAATCCAAAATTAGGGATCCCTGGGTGGCGCAGCGGTTTGGCGCCTGCCTTTGGCCCAGGGCGCGATCCTGGAGACCCGGGATCGAATCCCACGTCAGGCTCCCGGTGCATGGAGCCTGCTTCTCCCTCTGCCTGTGTCTCTGCCTCTCTCTCTCTCTGTATGACTATCGTAAATAAATTAAAAAAAAATTTAAAAAATAAATAAATAAATAAATAAATAAATAAATCCAAAATTATTAGTGACAATATAATGTACCATTTCAGTGGTATTGTAAGAACTTAAACCAACAAATCCTTTTCAATTGTACTCACAGTTTCTGTTCAAATCCTTCCTAAATCTGTTTCCCAAAAAATTAATGTGTAGTTATCATTTTAAAACAATACAAATAGCTACTCTAACCCACATATAGCTTATTTCTCTAATAATCTCAATTACATTCTTTCTTTTTATTTCTAAATATAAGGCAGATATTTAATAATCTTAAAAATATAAAATTTTTGTATAAAATGTCTAGAGCTTGCAGTAAAATATAATATCATCTATAATAGATTTCAAAATAAGTAAAATGAGTATCACCATATAATTAGAAATTAGAGAGGATCCCTGGGTGGCCCAGTGGTTTAGCGCCTGCCTTTGGCTCAGGGTGTGATCTTGGAGTTCCGGGATGGAGTCCTGCATTGGGCTCCCTGCATGCGGCCCGCTTTCCCTCTGCCTGTCTCTCTCTCTCTCTCTCTCTCTCTTTCTCTCTCTCTCTGTGTGTCTGTGTGTGTCTCTCATGAATAAATAAATAAAATTTATTTTATAAATTTTATAAAAAAATTAGAAATTAGAGCTGTAATGAAAGCCAATGCTTCCACTGTCTCAAGGAAAGGAGAGGACACGGAGACAGAAGATGCCTTCTACTTGCCAACCAAGGCTTTGAATTAAAAAAAAAAATACTCTGATAATGGAAAATGTTAAGTATATATAAAAACGTAGAAGATAGTATAATAAACAACCGCATACCTATCACTGAACCTCTATATAGCAAAATACGTTTTATCTTTTACCTCAACTCCCAACACTCTTTCTTTAGTTTACAACAAAAAATAGATGACATATAATTTCATCTGTAAAACTTTTCACTAGCTATCTGTAAAATAGAGGGCTTTTAAAACAAATATAATAAAACATAACCATCTTACCAGAAATTAACAATATCCAATCAGTCAGGCTTCAAATCTGAGGAGTTTAAATTCTAATAATCATGAAAAGTCTGGAAGAAGGTGCCTTATGGGTACATAGAAGCAAACAGAGTTTTTATGAAGAAAGAATCCTCAAGGTACCTTTAGTGAAGGAGTAGACTTGAAAAACTACATACAGCAAAGGGAAGATATCCAGGCATTTAGTTTATTACACTTGGGTCTGTGAGTGAAAATTGTCTTCTCCAATATTCACAACTATACATCTACCATTAGATAGCTTTGGGATTCATATTTACAAATTCCATATGATCTGGGAACATGCAGTAAACAAAATTACTGTCTAAAATCATTTGCACACTGAAAATACTGCTAGAAGGATCGGTCTTTGATGGAGGACACACAAGATTCCTGTAGGTACAAGCACCAGAACATGATTTCTCAATCCAAATTGCAAAACACACAAGGAAGCGTCCAGCATTGGCGTAGGAAATGTCAGAAAATACAGCAAACAACATAATATAACCAAAAGGTTTTATATCATCATAAGTTTCATCATGTCTAAGTTTAACAGATTCAGAATCTAAAATCAATATATATAAAATGATCAAATAAGAGGGATTTAGGGGTGCCTGGGTTGTTCACTTGGTTGGGCACTTGCCTTTAGCTCAGGTCATGATCCCACGGTCCTAGAACTGAGCCACATCAGGCTCCTTGCTCATCAGGGAGCTCTTCCCTCTTCCTCTTACCCACCTAGAGAGCTCATGCTCTCTGACTCTCAAATGAATAAATAAAAAAAATCTTTTAAAAAAAAGAGGGATTTAAAATATAACAAGTCACTATAGAAAAATATACCAGTATAACTTAGAATAGAAATAAGTGGAAATTTTAAAAATGAAAAATTAGGGCAGCCTGGGTGGCTCAGTGGTTTAGCACTGCCTTCAGCCCAGAGTGTGATTCTGGAGACCTGGAATCAAGTCCCATGTCAGGCTCCTTGCATGGAGACTGCTTCTCCCTCTGCCTGTGTCTCTCTCATGAATAAATAAATAAAATCTTAAAAAACAAAAACAAAAAATGAAAAAATTATTCTAACCATTGAAATTAAAACCTCAATATATGTGGTAAATAACATAAAATGTAGTTGTTGCAATATAGAGGTAATTAGAAAGTTGGAGTATAAAGTTGAACAAATTATACTGTGATTTAAAAGATGGGAAATGTGACAGAGGGGGTTAGGAGAAATAATTAAGGAAAAATATGCCCAATATATATCATATAAGGATTCTTTAGGAGAGATAATTAAGGAAAAATATGCCAAATATATATCATATAAGGATTCTTTAGGAGAGATAATTAAGGAAAAATATGCCAAATATATATCATATAAGGATTCCAAAGAAAAAAATACAGAGAAAACAAGAAAGATATTTTTGAAGGTACAGGTATATTTGGAGTTTTAAAGGATTCCCCAATAAATGATAGTATTTTTAAAATCTGGCCCTGGACAACTTCACAATATAATTATTTAAGTAAAATATCACTTCTATTATTAATAGAGAATATTTTGAATAATGTACCACAGTGAGAAACAAACTTAGGAATGAAACTTTAGAATTTAGCAGAAATACTGACCCATCAATGGTCAGTGTTTTACTAGGTAATATCATGAGGTAAAACTTGCAGAATGGAGGAACAGTAAGAAACTTCTGAAAAAAACAAAGTCAATAATAAGTCATAGCCAGGTAATCTTTCTAAATTTATTTGTCAGGTAAGTAAATCATTTCACATCCTCTGAGGGTAAGTGAATTAAGGGATGAAGAAATACATAAAGCTATAAAGACTGAAGATATTTCATGTTTTTAAAAACTCAGATGATAGGAGATAAGGGCATTACAGAACTGATTAGACAGGACAAAACTACCAACTAGGATAACTACATAAAAATCTACACAAACACATGTTGGAGTGAAATTACAAAGAATCCAAAGCAAAAAGATGATCTGAAATGCATACAGAGAGGAAAAGCAAATTACATAAATAAAAAATAAATATTAGAATAACGTAGATTTCTCAGTAGCAAAACTGCAAGGCAGAACTCAATGACATAGTAACATATATATTTGAGATAAAATAACTGTGAACCTATTATTTTATACTTATCTAAACTACTATTCAAAAAACAAGGGCATGGGATATCTGGGTGGCTCAGTGGATGAGTGTCTGCCTGTGGCTCAGGTCATGATCCTGGGATCCTGGGACTGAGTCCCACATTGTGCTCCCTGCAGGGAGCCTGCTTCTTTCTCTGCATGTGTCTCTGCCTCTCTCTCTGTGTCTCTAATGAATAAATAGATAAAACTTTTAAAAACAAACAAATAAGAAACATCAAAAAACAAGAGCATGATAAAAAAATTTTTCAGAGAGCATACTTAAGAGTGTTTATCTGTTATACAGTTTCATCATAGAATTTTCTAGAGATGATTCATAGTGTATAGAAACATTGAACATTAAAACAAAAGACTGAGATGGAAAGATGAGTTATGTGTAGGTATTTAGATAAATTTGTAAGTGTAATATTGTCTGACTGAAACCATAGTGATATAATTTAGATCATATTAGAATAATATGCAAATAAAATGTCATGAAACAGACAATGTAGCCCATGGTTGGTCAGGGAGATAGAGGCATTTATTGCCTTATATGCACATAAATATGTAAGCAGAAAGAAAAAAACTAGGTATAGATTGCAAAACAGCAGAAAAATTCAATTAACAATAAAAGAAAAAATTCAACTAAGGAAAAAAGAAAAAAAAAACACTTGAATAAACTAAAAATAAAGCAGGAAAGTAACAACAACAACAACAACAACAACAGAACCAGGCTAAATCAAAAGTTCAATGTGGTATGTAACCAAATAATGTAGTGTAGAATATTAAATGTGAATGAACTAAACATGCTAGTAAGAAGATCCTTATCTTCTGGTACAGTAACGTAGTAAATCAGTGTACTGCTTGTAAATACCTTTTCACTCCATTTACTGGGGTAACAAGAAATTTAAAAAATAGATAACCAAAGTATTATATAACTAAGTAAAAATAGCAATGACATTGATAAGATTTTGACATATTTTCTCATAAATAACTTCCTACGGGTACTTTTAGGTTATAGTAACATACCTTTTCACACCAAAATATGCTTCTAGATTTCTTAAGTCTTTGTCAAAAAATAACTTTGTAACAATTTTTTTTTTGTGGAAGTAACCATGCAACATGTAGTAGGACATAGGGAAAGATAAAACATTTTATTTGACTTTATTTTATTTCAGATTTATTTATTTTTATTTAGAGAGAGAGAGAACACAAGTGCACACAAGCAGGAGGCAGGGGTACAGGGTAAAGGAGAAGCAGACTCCCTACTCAGCTGACTTGGGACATCATCTCACAAACTGGAGATCATGACCTGACACCCAGGAGTCAGATGTTTAACAACTGATCCACCCAGGTGCCTCAAGATAAAATCATTTCTTGCACTTAGGTATTTCATTTTTATTATATTTCATTTATATTTGTTATTACATTAATTTCTAAGTCTGTTTCTTATTTAATCTACATTGACTCAGTGAAAATTAATCATGTTCATGATTTGACTACATTAAAACTATAGGACTGCATGTATCCATCATTTATCATATATCTTCCATATAAATATATTTTCCAGTGGAAATCTATTTTATTCTTTTTTGTCTTTTCCCTGATTTCTCAAGGAGTAGCAGCCATTTTTTTTTCATTTTTTTGCTCAGAATATATTTTACCTTTCTGTAGTATAATCCATATGTTTATTTTGCATTTATGGTCTTTCTGTATGTTTAAAAGCACTTGTCCTTTATTTCATCATCAAATGAAAAATGAAAAGTATCATATGACAGTTTGCAATAATTTATGTATTTACTTTTCTTAATTTGTTCTCCGGTTTCATTAATTTTATTATTTCTTTGTTCATCCTAATTGTGTTTTCTTCACATTATGTATTTTCATTATTTTATTGACTTTTTTAAATAAAGATTTATCCACTCATTTTAGAGAGAGTGTGCATGCATGTGTTGGGAGAGGAGCATAGGGGGAGTAAGGGGGACAAGCAGATTCCTCATGGAGTGGTGAACGCTGATCTTGATTCCAGTACTTTGAGATCATGACCTGAGCTGAAAATAAGCAGGACTCTCAACCTACTCTGTGACTCAGACAACCCCTGATCTTTCTCAGTTATGGTCTTTTTAATCTTAAAAATACCATTTCTGTACTTTTATTCAATATATGTATCTCTGTGTGTGTGTTAGGTTGATTAATGGGGTTAAATACTAACCAAAAATTTCATAGATTTTCTGAATATTGCAATATACCTAGTTAATCATAGCTAATAAAAATAAGAAATATATTTGAACCAAATGATGGTGTGTAATGTTCAAATGCAGATCTGCATAGATTCAATCTTCCATAACATATTTGGTGATGCATCCTCATTTCTAATTCTTGATGCATTAATGGCATAGAAATCACAAATTTATTTTGGTATATACTGATGTCTAAGCTGCAATAAGATGTCAGAAATGATGCTCTCAATTTTCAAAATTGTTTTCTAAACTGACGTAATACATACTTTTCATATGTGTGTTTATCAATGTGGATTCCAGCAACTGATTAGAAGTATGCTTATTAGAATGTGATGGAAAGGCTATTATAAGGGCTTATTATAAGGGCTTATTAGAATGTGATGGAAAGGCTATTATAAGGGCTTATTATAAGGGCTTATTAGAATGTGATGGAAAGGCTACTTAGAAAAGCCTTCTATTTTTCACCAAAATATGTAAAACATATGCCAAATTCAATTTTAGTTACCTGTAGTCTATTTTTAGGTATTTAAGTTGTATAATTTCTTAATTGATATATACCTTATAGCAGCCTGGATTACAACTGGTTTTGATTATATAAATTGCCCATTTCTTTCAAAAAAATTTTTTAAAGATTTTATTTATTCATGAGAGACACAGAGAGATAGAGAGAGAGGCATTGACACAGGCAGAGGGAGAAGAAGGCTCCATGTAGAGAGCCTGACGTGGGACTCGATCCTGGGTGTCCAGGACCAGGCCCTAGGCTGAAGGCGACGCTAAACCGCTGAGCCACCCGGGCTGCCCATTTCTTTCAAAATTTTATGTTAAATGATAACATTTTCAGGATAAACAGGGAAAAGGCACATGAAAATATAAAACCCACCTTTTAATGTTAGCTGCGATGTCCTGGTTTGAATCCGTACATCCACTATTACATGAATTGCTTTGTATGAAATTTTCAATTATAGAAAATATTTTATTTGTTGGTCACCAGGTATTTCTCTAGCTGAAGGAATTGTCATATAGGACAATGGAATTAAATTGTTAAATTGCACATTCTGAATTTATTTTATATTGTCAAAATTATAGAGAACAAGCTTGGAAGGAACTTTTAAAAATACATCTTTAGTTTGTAGATGCTTTAAAATGCTTTTATCATGGAAAAGAAGTAAGCAAAGAATAGTATAGTGCAATAACAGTGATCCATATCTTCTTTCATTTCCCCTCAATACCATTTTCTAAAGACATATTTAAAATTAAATTTGCACTTCCTCTCATTTCCACCTTTAATAATCGAGTATACATACCTAAAATACAAATACTCTTTTTCTGCATAACCAGCTTCCATTATCATTATTAGGAAAAATATATTGATAAAATTTTAATCAGTATTTAATAAACAACCAATTTTCAGATTTTTTTGATTGTCTGCATGCCATCTTTTCTACTTTGGTTTCTCCAATTTAAGATCCAAACAATCTTTTTACATTGTTAAGGAAGCTCATTAGCCACTGGATCATTAGGCCTCTTCTATGGACAACTACATATTACACATGAGGTGAGCATTCCAATTCAAGTTTGATTACTGTGTTTTTACCTCTTTTTTTGAGTTTTTTCTCTTATAATGATGCAAACATCTTGGTTCTTTATCTCTCTGGTTCTTTGAACATTTTCCTTTTTATTACTCATTTTGACCAATCTGTGGCATGCTTTGGCATGCTTTGGCATACTTTGTCTAGGCGTTGCTGTGTGTTTATGGTTTCTACCAAATTGAAAAATTTCCAGCCATTGTTTCTTCAAATATTTTTTTCTCTTCCTCTTCTACTGTAGACATCACAATTATATTTTTAGTTGGCCAATTATAATGATTTGTTCATTTTTTAGAAAATATTTATTCTCTCTGTTTCATTTGCCTTCAAGTTCACTATTTTTTTTCTCTGTAATGTTTAAAAAGCTATCAATCTTATTCAGTTATTTTTTAAATGTCAGATATTGTACTTTTCATAACTGGAAGTTGAATTTGGACTTATTTTCATATCTCCTATATTTCTACTTATCACTTTGAATTCATAAAATCTTATTATAATTAATTGTTTATAATAATATAATTGACATAATGTCCTTGTCTTAATTCTAACATCTGTGTCATTTCTACGTTCGTTTTGATTGATATCTTATCTTCTTATGATGTGTCGAATTGTCTTGCTTCTTTGCATGCCTCGTAGCTTTTTACTGGCTATCAGACATGAATTTTACTTTACTGTGTGCTGTATTCTATATTCCTATAAATATTACTATGCTATTCTGGAATGTAATTATTTAGAAGGAGTTTGATCCTTTTGGATTTTGCTTTCAGGTTTGTTAGACTAGACTAGGTTTATTTAGGTTGGACTAGAACACTGTTCAGACTAGGGCTAATTATACCTCACTGTTGAGTCATGCCCCGTCCAAGTAATTTACCCAATGCTCATGTAATCTGGATGAGGGGAGAGGCACTCTTCTTGGCCAGTGTGACGATGGAGTACTATTTCACCTAAACTTTTTTGGTGCTTTATTCCTGGCCTTGAGTAATTTCTTCATATACATATGACCTTCCTGTCCTGTGGCTTGGAAATTCTCTCAAGCAGTCACATGCGGCAATCATAAGGGTCACTTCATTTTTTCCCCATTACTATGGATCACTGACTTTATTACCTGATGTCTATTATTTTGAAAACCATTGTTTCATATATTTACTTTTTATTGTTTTATGCAAGAGGGTAAATCCTATCTCTTACCCTGCCTTGGCCTAAATCGTTAGTCTGAATAGCCAATTTTTATCTTGTATTATGATTAGTTCAATGATATGACAACTCTAATGTAAATCAGTCATATTTATTATACCATAGCTTAATTTAAGGTGATGTAATTGTTATGAAAAGGAGAGAATCAATGCAATAATTGAGCAATAAAATCTATATAACTTGTTCACCTTCAGTTTTAGAAGATGATGTATAGGGAACACTAAAAGATGGGTATCAAGGTTACTGGAGTGTCAGAAAGAGATGATTTTCAGTGGAAGATGTTGAAACCCTTGTTAGGCATGTCTCACATCAAGTAACAAACAGAATCCATTTGAAGAAAACACACTGGGGGATGAAAATGGAGATCTGAATCTCATGGAGTTTGGAACACTTTGCTATTTCCTGAAAATGCCTTATAATTTCTAAATCATGCTTTGCCTTATGTTGTCCTATCAATCTGGAATGATCTATGTCACCTGCCCCTTTATTCCACGTCAAATTTAGACAATTAAAAATGTCACTTGTTTATAAAAACTTTTGTAATCTGATTAAATGTAATTAGGTCCATTTCTGCTTTGGGCTTATACCTCTATTGAGTATTTTCAATTTATCTTGTATTGTAGGTACTGGTGAGCATTATTGTCTCCTAGATGGTTATTATCTTGAAAGATAGATAGTACACTAGATTTTTTACATCCCTTATGGTAGTGGTTTTAATTGTAGTATTTTGATAAATTGACTACTTTGAATTCAGGTTTTGCAGTGTTTACTAAATGATTCATTAATAAAAATTTAACCAGTAGAGATTGTGAATGGTTTACTTCATTTAAAAAATGAGTTAAAAATATTCAAGTTTAATGTTATTATAATACTCTTTTATGGCATTATTTTTTATTTCTAACATGTGAGGTCAAAGAATAGGGCTGATTGATCATTAAGGGGACTGCCAGTTTAGCTTCAATATGTTATAGATGTGAGGCAGACAATGTGCAGTACCATTTAACTTCATTTCCCACTTATTCCCTATGGGAAAAAAAAATGCCATTGCTTTTCAGTAGGTAACAGGAGATACATTACAAGTTGCGATAAATAATTATAATATTTTCTCTTACCTCATAAATATCTTAATATCATTCAGACTCTGTATGCATTTTATTGACATTTCCCACAAATTAGATAGTAAATAGTAGAACAAATAAAAAATAATCAAGTCAATTATCTTATGTAACATTGTTAGCAAATTGTTTAATGAAAATAAAAGCAGCATTTAAGATACAGTAAACTAATGTTGTAGGCAGTAAAAATAATGCAATATAAAGTCATTGAATTTTGGATAGAAAATCAGAAAATTTGGAATTGTTTCAGAAAACAAAGTAGAAAACCCATAGCATTGGACTAAAATGTGGACTAGATGAAATTATGTTAATGTAGTCATTCCAAGAATTTTTTTCCTCTTGGATACTCCCAGGGAAAATAGTTAAGTTTCATTCAAAACTACCCAAAAAACCCAAACAAACAAACAAACCAGAACAATAATACAACGAAGTTCTGGTTTCTTTATTCACACCATGAACATCCCAGTTAAACTCAACATTCACACGTGTAAACTGGAAGTATACTGATGACAAGCATATTTCTACCTTTTGAATTTTAGTTAAAAAAAATACTACCTGGAAATTCAGAAAAGTGAAAATAAATGTGGAAAGAAATCATTTTAAGGAAACAATATTATTCAAATGCTATCCCCAGTGTTTTTTTTTTTTTTTTTGCTTAAAACCAAATTCAGTTGATTTTCAAGGAACCAAATTTTAAAATCATATGTTTTCCTTCAGATTTCAGGTGTTAGGGTTTATTTTCCCTTATTTCATTATCTCAGGTTGTATAAATCTTCTTTTCCCTTAGTTTTGTAATTGCAAGTGATCACTTCAGAAACACATCAAGGTCTAGTAGAATAGTACTTAAATCTATATTCTAGTTCTCTATAATTACCACCTAAACAATGCATGTTAAGAAACCTTTGAACACTCTCTGAACCTCACTTCCTACATCTGTTAGATGAAGTTAAGCCAGATGATCTTTAAAATTTGCTAGACTAGAGCTGTGATGTAATTTCTTTAAAACAATATATTACTTTTGGGAATTTTTCACCTACAATACACCACTGAACTATTCATGTCATAATATATATGTACACGCTCTCCTAGCTTATAGAATTCGGAAAACATGGTAGAATCTTGATGATGCCAGAATATGTCTATTAAGAACAGAAAATGCAATTTATGGTCATTGAAAGTCTGGCACAAGCCCCAGCCTCTGCAATGACTCACCATGTGACCATGGTCATGTATATTCAATTTTGGACTAATTTTGCATGTTTCATTGTACTTAAAGTAGCATGTTTGTTAGACAGGAAAATCCGTGCCTTTGCTCATGTTACTATTAACAAAACCCTATAAAACATAATTAAGAACAATGTAAGGTATCGAAATTTTTTATGTAATAAAGCTTGGTCATTATCTTGTATAGGAAATGCCTAAAAAATAGAATTTACTAAGAGATTCTAAATAATTGTACTTTTTTTTCGTTATCTGTATCCTCACAGTATCCTTGCTTGCTTAAAGTACCTCACTTAGCACCTGGGTTGTGATTACTATAGGCCAGTTTGTCTTGTCACAGGACTTAAGGACAGGGGACTCTTTTCCCATTTGTTTAGTCTGTACTTGGAAATGTTCCCAAGATGTACCAATACGATCTACAAATATGTGTAAAGAATATTTTAAGATACCTATATAATTTTGTCATTGTGGAATCCACTGGATACCATGCTTAACTGAATAAAGAGCATCAGTCTTTCTGTAACTTGAGAACGCATATTGATACATTCTTTGTGGTCTACATCTTGTTTACCTCCCTGGAGTTCCATCTGTTAAATTTACTTATTTCCCTGGGAGAAAGAAGGATAATGTCTGATTCATTACCCTCTATCACCTCACAGCGCAGAACTAATCTCTCAATTACCCATAATACCAATGGCCCCGTGTGACTCCCGTAGTAATATCTACTATTTATCTCAGAAGGATCTAACAGAGGACCCAGAAGTCTGCTGCCAATACTGCTGGGTAAATTTCCCTAAGTAGATTTAGGAAGCTGCCAGTCTTTCTTGTCAGTATATGAATTATGTCATCTGTGATAATCTAGATTTATAGACCCATGAATATCAGTTTTAAAATCCTGAAATTCATGTTATGTGTATGTTTGTGAATCACACATAAGAAAATAATATGTGCACATCCATCCAACTGGCAGCCTCATATCTTAATGCACTTCTTTTTAAAAGAACTTCTCAAAGTGCTATTATACATATTTTCTATTTTACTGTTCTATCTTCCTTTATAGGCTGGAATATTCATATGAAAAGAATATTCTACTATTTGGCTACTATTTGGTATATATATGTAGCTCATATAGGAAAGGCAAGACAAATGCTTTTTTTCCATTTATTAAAAGTTTTCAGAAAATGATTTGGTATTCTCAGTACAGATACATCCCAGGGACAATTAAAATTTTTAAAATTATCATAATAGCTTTATTCACAATAGCTAAGAAGTAGAAATAAGTCAAATGCCCATCAATAGAATGGTGAAATGAATTGTGTTGCATCCATATAGTGGAATATCATGTAGCATTCAAATAACTTGATTAGCAATAGCACAATAGCATGGTTAAATCTCAGAAATATAATGTTAAAAAAAGTCAGATAAAGGGTACATAGTATATATTTTCATTTGTGTAAGGTTAAAAGCAGATAAATTAATCTCTGTTAATAGCAGATTAATAATAACCCCTTGAGGCAGATAATTCTGAGTGGCCCGTGGATTCTTCTCGAGTGTAGGAACCTTCCTGTTTCCTCACCTGAATATTTTTCTGTCAAACTGTTCACTAACGGCTTTTGTACTAGAATGTAAAATATAACATAATTGTAAAATGTGGTTTAGTTCATGTCCTGGCTAGTAACGTGAACGCACACATGTGTTCTTACAATAGTTATTTTTATTGATTTCACATTGTCTTTTATGAAGGTTTGTTCAAATCGCTACTGTGTCTTTTTTTTTTTACCTTGATTTTTGTGCTTAAAATTATTATTTTTATTTTTTCAGTTCCTGGGTCTTTTTTACCCCTACATGGTAGTTTGTGATTCCTTGCTTGCTGTTCGATGTGATATTCCAGACACATCTTGGATGTTTCCTACCCCAAACCTGAAATAAACTGTTTCTGAAATAGTGCATCCTTTAAATAAGAAGTGATGTTTTTGGAATATCAGCTTATAATCTTGGAGTACTTATTTAAACTGGATTGATAATTATTTCAAAATTCCAATTAAAGATAGGAAATGTATCCTAATACATAAACCTCAGCATTAATTCATACAATATTTCGACTTCAAATTCAATAGAAGGATTTGTATTTAATCTCATATATATGTACCTCTTCTGTGACAAGAATCTTATTGGTAAGCAATTCCTACTTTTTGCTACTGTGGATAATGTTCTCATTACTTCTTTGATAATTGCCATGACTCTTCACTGCCACAGTATGTAGTAATTATGAAAATCTCTCCTTTATAACCACTTGTAACTTTTTATATACTTAATGCTCACCAGTCCTCATACCAATGAATTTATAGTTGATTTTGTTATCTGAAGTTTTTTATAAAACATTGCTCAGAAAGAATTCATTGACTTCTTTCACACTGGTATCTACCTATATACATGATATTTAAAAATAATTTGATAGAACATAAAATCCTTGGATGACTTATGTCTTTCTTTCCATAATTTGTTTTATGGAATGAGAATTTATAATACAAAGTTCTGTGTTGGGCTTCTTTATTTACCCCTTAAATACATATATTCTCTTTAAAATTTTGCCCAAGAACATGTTGGATATTTATTGTAGATAGAGTCACAGTCAAAATGTTATTTTTCCTCAGATTTTGGTTGTTACTTAATTCACATTTTCCCAATATTTGGTGATATTGTTCCATTCCTGTCTAATATCAGCATTCCTCATGCAGTCTTATGCCAATCTTACCATTTGCCTCTCTGTGAGTACTGTCCACTTTTGTTATCATTTTTCTCTATGAAGCTTTTGTAATTTTTCTACATTTCTGTTCTGAACATTGACTATTGTCTATCTAGAAATTTTATATTTATCTTTCTGTAAACTGATTAGCCTCTTGAATTCGAGTATTTCTATTTCAGTGATAAATGCAGCAAATGTATATTGACCTTTCTGAATTGATTGACCTCATATTCCCAGATTTCTGCATAGCTCTTCTGTATTTGACTTTTAAAAAATCCATCTACTTTTTTTCTTTGAAGCTCACATTTAAAATTTTCATGATTTCTGGATTAAAAAAAATCCACCATGGATATGGTGTTCTACTTCACTTCTTAGGGTATATTAACCATAGTTTTTTTTAAAAAAATCTTTTATTAACTCAGCTTCCTTCTTTTTAAGTTGTAGTTTATAAATTTGTAGGCTTTCCTACTTGTTATTGTACAACATGTCAGCCATAAGAAACAGTATGGGAAATAGTGTCACAGGACCACTTAATCACTACCATGCTAAAGAAACACCCAGAGGTAACTCTCTAAAATGCTCTCTTTCTGCCTCCTGAATCTGGTATTTACAATTCCAAATGCATATTTTTACACATTTAATACTTTTAAGGAAATATTTTAAATTGTGATACATTCTCCAAAAGCAAAAGTTTGGCATGAATCTTTAATCATAGGTAATCCATGGAGCTGCAAGCAGATTGTTCCTAAGACCCACAAGGGCTGAAGAATCTTTTTTATATTTAGCCTGGAAGATTTATGCAGTAGCTTGGAAAGATAGAATGTAGTCTATCTTTAGTGTAGAGTCAGTTTTAAAACATCTTTTTTCTCATATGGCAAATTAACCACAATGGCTCAATGGTTTTATTTAGCCTGCTTCTATTTTATCTATGAAAAGAATAAATCTTAAAGATATTTCTCAATACTGAAGTAAATCATATGTTGTATGTGATGCAATTAGATATAAAATTGCCTACATTGTCTACAGGTATTTATAGACACAAAACTTTTAAAATTAGGACAATTTTTTAAATATTTTATTTATTTATTCATGAGAGAGAGAGAGAGAGAGAGAGAGAGAGAGAGAGAGGCAAAGACATAGGCAGAGGGAGAAGCAGGCTCCATGCAGGGAGCCTGACGTGGGACTCGATCCCGGGACTCCAGGATCACACCCTGGGCCAAAGGCAGGTACCAAACCACTGAACCACCCAGGGACCCAAGACTTAAATTTTTGAGGCAGCTTTAATTTTATGGAAATATTGGGGGGAAAGTGCAGTGAGGCACATTTAACTCTCACCCCCATAGATTTCTCTGTTATTAACATCTTGCATTAATGTGGCACATTTGTTAACAGTTGATGAACCAATATTACTATTAAGTAAAGCCCACAGTTTGTGTTACAGTCTGTGTTTCGAGTTCTACGACTTAACAAAAGTATAATGTCATATATCCACATTACAGTATCATACAAAGTAGTTTCCCTGATCTAAAAATCCCGTGTTCCATGTATTTGTACCTTCACTCCTCACTCTAAACCCCTGGCAGCCACTTATCTTATTATCCTCTATATAGTCTTTCCTTTACAGAATGTGATATAGTTAGAATCATACAATATGTAGCCATTTTATACTGGATTCTTTCTGGTGGCAATATTTTTTTAAGATTTCTCCTTAAATGACTTGAGAGCTCATTTTTATTTATTCCTAAATGATGTTCCATTGTCTGGATGTATCGCAGTTTGTTTAACCATTCACCTATTGAATGACAACATAATGGATGCTTCTAATCTTTGGTAATTAAAAAATAAACCTACTAGTGTGCAGGGTTTTGTGCAGACCTAAATTTTCATTCAAGTAAATACCTAAAAGTGAGTTTGCTGAATCATGGTAAGACTACCTTTAGCTTTGTTAGAGATTCCTAAGCTGTTTTCCAAAGTAGCTGTACCACTGTACCATGTTACCTTCCCACTAAAAAGGTTGCTCCACATCCTTGCCAATTTTTCATGTTGTCAGTTTTCTGGATTTTTCCCATTCTACTTACTGTGTAGTGGTATATCATTGTTTTGATTTGCAGTTTCCTAAAGCATGTTGAGCACCTTTTCATTGCTTATCTGCCATCTGTGTATCTTACTTTGTGAGGAAGATCTGCTCACATCTTTTGCCCATTTTTTAGTTGGGTTATATGTTTAAGAGCTCTTTGTATCTTCTGGACAACAGTCCTTTATCAGCTAAATCTTTTATAAATTATTTTCTCCCAATCTGGCTCGTTTTCCCTTGTATTATAAGAGTATCTTTCACATAGAAATATTTTTAAAATTTTATAAAATCCAACTTATCCATTATTTCTTTCATAGATCATGCCCTTGGTGTTGTATATGAAAGGCTGTTGACAAACCCAAGGCCACCTAGATTTTCTCCCATATTATTTCTAGGAGTTTTATAGTTTTGCATTTCACATTTAGATCTGTGAGCCATTTTGAGTTAATTTTTTGTGGAGGTTATAAAGTCACTGTCCAGATTAATTTTTTTTGCATATAAACGTACAATTCTTCCACCACCATATGCTGAAAAGATGGTCTTTTCTCAATTGTATTGTTTTTGCTTCTTTTTTTTTTTTTTTTTTTTTTATAAATTAATTTTTATTGGTGTTCAATTTACCAACATACAGAATAACACCCAGTGCTCATCCCGTCAAGTGTCCCCCTCTGTGCCCGTCACCCATTCACCCCCACCCCCCGCCCTCCTCCCCTTCCACCACCCCTAGTTCATTTCCCAGAGTTAGAAGTCTTTATGTTCTGTGTCCCTTTCTGATATCTCCCACTCATTTCTTCTCCCTTCCCTTATATTCCCCTTCACTATTATTCATATTCCCCAAATAAGTGAGAACATACACTGTTTTTGCTTCTTTATAAAAGGTTAGTTGACTATATTTATATGCATCTATTTGTAGGCTCTGTATTTATTCTTTTGCCAATGCCATACTATCTTGATTACTGTAGCTTTTTAGTAAATCTTGAAATTGGATAATGTTGGTCATCCAACTTGGTTCTTCTTCCTCAAATTAGATTAGTTATTCTGTATCTTTTGCCTCCCCATGAAACTTTAGAGTCAGTGTGTCAACATCTACAAAATAACTTACTAGGATTTTTTAAGTCTATAAAGTTAAATTAAAGTCTTAAGTTAAATCTATAAATCAATTTGGAAAAAAGCACCATATTGAAAATGCCAGTTCTTCTTATCCATAAACATGGAATATATTTTGGGTTTTTTTCAATAATTTTCAATTTCTTTTATAAAAATTGTGTTTTCTTCTCATTGATCTCATACATATTTTATTAGATTACTTAAGTATTTTGTGTTGTCGGTATTGACTCTAAACGGTATTTTGTTTTTAATTTCAAATTACACTTGGTGGAATTATTTTGGTATATAGGAGAACAATTGATTTTTGTAAGTTGCAAGCTTGCTATATCATTTATCAGATCCAGGAGTTTTCAAATTAATTATTTCAGTTTTTCTACTTAGTCATCTGTGAACAAAAAACAGTTTTATTTCTTCCTTTTCAATCTGTATACCCTTTACTTCCTTTTCTTGTTCCATTGCATTAATTAGGGTTATCAGTACAATGTTTAAAAAAGAGTGGTAAAAACGGACATGCGTTGTTGCTGATTTTAGCAAGAAAGCTCATAGTTTCTCACCATTAGCAGTATGTTAACTGTGGATTTTTTGTAGATGTTCTTTACCAAGTTTAGGAAGTTCTATTCCTATTACTGAAAGTTTTCATGATGAATAGTTGTTTAATTTTGTCAAATGCTTTTTTTCCACATTGATGTGATCATATGATTTTTCTTAAGACTTTCAATGTGATAGACTGAAATACTTGATTTTGAAATGCTAAACCAACCTTGGAGCCTATAGTAAATTCCACTTGGTCCTGGTGCATAATTCATTTTATAAATTGTTAGATTCAATTCACTAATTTTTTTTTTATTAAATTTTTTTATTTATTTATGATAGTCACAGAGAGACAGAGAGAGAGGCAGAGACACAGGCAGAGGGAGAAGCAGGCTCCATGCACCGGGAGCCTGACGTGGGATTTGATCCCAGGTCTCCAGGATCGCGCCCTGGGCCAAAGGCAGGCGCCAAACCGCTGCGCCACCCAGGGATCCCCTCAATTCACTAATTTTTGCTGAAGCTTTTTGCATCTATACTTATGAGAGATATTAGTCTATAGTACCTTTGTATTATCTTTGTCTGGTTTTGATATTAGTGCTAATACTGGCCTCCAGATGAGTTAGAAAGTATTCTCTCTGCTGTCTTCTGGAAAAGCATGCAGAGAACTAGTAAAATTTCCTACTTAAATGTTTGGTGGCATTCACCATGGAATCCATATGGGCCTGTTGCTTTCAATTTGGGAAGGTTTTAATTATTGTTTCTATTTCTTTATAGATATAGACCTAATTATATTATCTATTTCTTTTTGTGTGGATTTTGGGAGATGCCTTTTTCAAAGAATTGATCCATTTCATATAGGTGATCAATTTTGTGAGATAGAATTGTTCATAATATTCCTTTACTAACATTTTCATAACCATGGAATCTGTAGTGACAGTCCCACTATCATTTCTGAGAGTAGTAGATTGTATTTTCTCTTATCTTCTTAGCCTAGCTAAAAGCTTGTCAATTTCATTGATCTTTCCAATTAACTAGTTTTGTTTTTATTGATCTATTGACTTTTTAAATTTTTCATTTAATTGACATCTCTAATTATTTTTTCTATTCACTTTGAATTTAATTTGTTTCTTTTCTAGTTTCTTAAGATAGAAGCTTAGATTATTGATTTTTATCTTCTTTTCTAGTATGTGCTTTCAATTTTATGAATTTTTCTTTAAGTACTGCTATTGCTGAATCCCATAACTTATGATTAGTTGTATTTTCATTTTAATTTAGTTTGCAATATTTTTTAAATTACTTGTTATTCTTTTTCTTTGACCCATATGTTATTTAAAAGTGTATTGTTTAATTTCCAAGTGTTTTGGGATTTTCCAGCTATGTTTCTATAATTGATTTTGTTTAGTTCTGTTGTTTAAAGCATACACTGTATGGCATCTAGTCTTTTACAATGTTAAGGTATTTTTTATGACTCAGAATGTGGTGTTCTTGTGACCGTTTCCCATGACCTTGAGAAGAACTTGTATTCCGGTTGTGGGATGAAGTAGTCTGTAGATAATAATTATACCCAGTCCTTTAATTATGCTTTTGAGTTCAGTTATGTCCTTAGTGATTTTCTGCCTGCCAAATCTATTTTTCATAAAGGGTGTTAAAGTTTTTAATCACTATAATGGTTTAGTTTATTTCTCTTTGCATTTCTATGAATTTTTTCCCCATGTTTTTAATACTCTGTTGTTAGGTTAATCGGCATTAAGGACTGTGTGCTCTTAAGCACTTAATGTGCCTTAAGCACATTAAGGCATTATGTGCTCTTGGAGAACTGACTCTTTTGTCATTATGTAATGCCTGTCTTTATCGCTGATATTTTTTCTCACCTTGATGTCTGCCTTACCTAAAATGAATACAACTACTCCAGCTTTGATCAGTGTTCATATGATACCCCTTTTCTCATCCCTTTCTTTTTATATTGTATGTATCTTTGTATTTAAAATGAGTTTCTTATAAACAGCATTCAGTTAGGTCTTGTGTTTTGATATACTCTGACAATTTTTATCTTTTAGTTAGTGTATTTAAATGATTGATATTATAATGATTATTGCCATACTTGGATTAATATCCATCATACTTTTTATTGTTTCATTCATTTATATTGTTCTTTGCTTCTATCTTGTTTTCCACTCTTTTTCTGCCTATTCTGGTTTTAATTAACATTTATATGGTTCCAGCTTTCCCTCATTCTTAGCATATTAGTTATACTCATATATCAGTGATTATATATCAGTGATTATCTAGAGTTCACAATAAAGATTTGCAGCTAATCCAAGTTCACTTCAATAACTCTACTCCATTTACAGGTAGTACAAATAACTTAGAATAAATTATTCCTAATTCATCCATCACTTTTTCTTAGCAGAGCACTGTTAAGAGTCACATTTTTGATAAGAGAGAACTATCTTTAGGAGAATAAAATATGATTAACATATTTAAATGGTGGCAAGTTACAGTGGGCCATGACTAAACAAAGAAAGGGTGTGAAATCCCCAGTGAGCAAACACTGAATGAACATATGATTAGTCTTCTCCCATGGTCCTCAAAAATGGAGTGTTTCAAATAATTTTATAAGATTATATATTAAAAGTGAAAATTATTTCCTATGATATGTTCTTTCATAGCAATAAAAATTTGTCTCACACAATTGGGAATTTTACTGAATAATTGTTTAGTAGGGTTAAAAAATGGCAGCAATAATATACTGTTATGTGACCCATATTTTCTTAGGTTTAAGAAAAAAAACTAGGAGCTTATGTGTAGGAAGGAAAAGCCAATTGGAAGACGGAAACAGAAATAATAAAATGAGAAAACTTTTAAAGTAATTTAATGTTTTGAAGGAGTCTATTCTGTTTCTTTGTTTTTATTTTTTAAAGGAAGTAGGTTATAATGTCAAGGGTAAAATCTATAAAAGAAAATAAATTTAAGATGAAAAAAAAATCTGTAAGAAAGCTTGTAACTACAAAGGAACCAAGATGTTAGGTAGATAGATGGTAGAAAGATGATAGATGATAGATAGATGATAGATAGATAGATAGATAGATAGATAGATAGATAGATGATAGATAGATAGATAGAATCAAGTGTCTGACTAAGATAAGGACCCATTCACAATGATCATCCAGATATCTATTGGACTTCAGAATCTTTCAATTTAGGATTATATATATAACTAAAATTTCATAGTACTCTTACTGTAGTTTTTAAGCTGAAATGTTAAAAATATAGATCAAATAATGAGTATATTTTGTATCATCAAATCCGTATCATCAATATTCACTTTAATGACATACTATTTAAGTGAAAATGTGAATTGGACAGGTTTGTCCTGTGAAACAAGTTATAGACATGAAGTATCATAAAACTGTCACATTATAAGAACTCACTTATCTAATGAAAAAAGTTTTCATCAATTCCAGAAGAACTTAAAAATGCATACATATATGTATATATGTATTTACATGTATCCATGACTTAATGTGTTTATATTATTTATATTATGTATATCATTATTTTATAGATTGAATCTTCTATAGATATTTTAGATATATTAATATAAATATATTTATATAGATTTGAATGATTTCACAACAGATGATGGAAAGTGATTTGAAGTTACTAGGTTTACATATTATTTCAACCTTTTCCCCCAACGTCCTCTGAAATTTAATAGATTTGTTGAGAAACTCTAGGCAAGACTTCTAAATGTGGTAGATAGTGTATGCTAGATTCTTTCTGAAGAGCTTCACAAACATTACCTATTTAATCTTCAAGCTATTCTGTCAGGCAGGCATTATTTGCCCCGTTTTCCACAGAAGAAGACTGAGTACAAACTAAGTACCCTTCTCAAGTTCACCCTTTTCTACATACTTTTAAAAGCAGCTGCTGTGAACCACGCTATGTTGGGGTCACAGCAGCAAAACTGTGGGATTGAGGCACTGTCTTCTGGCAAGATGAAAGTGGCTGGGATCTGATTTGGTTCAGAAGTCTGAAGAAGAATCACTAATAAAGTTGTATTAAGTTGAGGTCAAGGGATACTTGATTAATGCAAGAAATAGCCCTGAATAAGAACGGAGCTTGGTATTTTTAGAAATTCAAGGAAGGCCAGCAGGACAGGAATACTCAACCAGGGAGAGAGATGCCACCGTTGTGAATCAGATGATTCAGTCCTTGGAAGGAATATTGTGCATTTTCTTCTAAGTTTACATGAATCCTGGGTGGCATTTAAGCAAAGGCATGGCAAGGCAAATGTATCCTTTAACAGTGTTTGTGGCTAGTGGGTGCTTGTGGATAAAGAGCTGGGGAATGAATTAGAAGAGTTGTTCAAGTGAAAGATGGTGGTGGATTGAATTTCCAGGGGAGCTGAAGAAAGATATAGTTGGGGCATAATTGACAGGATGTGGTAATAGATTCTATGTAGAAGGTGAAGAAAAAAAAAAGATATTTCAACATCTCCATGTCAAAGCTATGGCAGAAGCAACTGGGGGATGAAGGTGTCATGATTCCAAGTGGAGAAAACAGTAGAAAGAGTATTCAATTAAAATATTTTGGTTTTTAGATTCTATCAGTTAACTAAGTCATGTCTAGAGCCAGAGGAGAGATACAGATGGCAAGTTAAAAAAAAAAAAAAAAAAGGTAGGATCATTAGCAAATAAAATCACAGAGATGGACAAGGAATTCTGAGGCTACACTGCTAATTACTGCAGATCCACAATATAATTCTTGGCTTCCCTAACTCCCAAACATATGTTCTTAACCGTTGAGCAATGGAGCCAGGAAGGCACACAGTTTTATGAAATCTGAAAAATTCCTCTAATTACTACATCCACTCTAATAAGCTACCATATTATAAGCATCATATGATGTTAATTACATATATGTTTTTTAATCCTTTCCCTAATCTGCAAATGGCTGTTATTTTCATTTCATAAAAAAGAAAACTCGAAGTTTAACTTGAAAGTTAAAAACTAAATCAAGGCATTGTTTTTATAACCTTTCTCTACAAAGCTCCTTCTCCTGCTCCCATGATGCCCACCAGTTTAGAAAAAACAGTGTTCTTGGGAGAAAATGTTTTCCTTAGACTTGTGGTGGTGGTGGTAATGTGGAGGGTATGTATTCTTTTCATAATTAAGTTAATTGTAAAATAAATTCCACTGAGGTATAATCAAGTCTGTTCTGGCAATAAATGTTAAAATATATAGAATCCTGTGTGGAAATATATAACAATATTTACTTTGTTGTATGATTCTCCTGTTGGAATCAGCTATTTTATCAAGATCTCACCTCTTCTACCATTAATGATGTATGTCACAGGTATATGCATGCCTAGTCCACTAATGCAGTCGTCCGACTCTAAATTAAAATGGAAGCTTTGCCAACAATTCATATCTGCCATCATCAGGACAGATTATATACCAGTCCCCTCAACACAAGAAGGTGTTCAGGTGCTTCTTTCATGTCAGGGTATTTGAGGCATTCAGTGCTAAATGATGAGAATATCACCAGGAAAGAGTTCAGCTACAGAATAGCACAGTTGGAGCAGTTGCTTTCTTTTGAAGTGTGATTACTTTCTTCTCTGAACCAACGTTATCATTTGAGTAGACCCATTTTTTCCTTGGACTCAAGTAAATGTGTATCAATGTGTAACCTAATAAAATTAGGTAAAATCTATTATATTTGAGGTCAACTAACAGTAGTTTGATGTGGCTTTAGATATATGAATATTGCCCCTAAAATAAATGAAAATGGTGGTAACAGCTTAAGCTTACAGAAACAATGATGAGAATAAAAATAATAAAAAAGGAAAGACAAAGAAAAAGCATTTTAAAAAGTCACTGCTGCATTGTAAAAAAAAAAAAAAACTTGATATTCTTTTTTTCCTTAAATATTTTATTTGACAGAGAGAGAGAGAGAGAAAGAGAGAGAGCAGAAGCAGGGGGAGCATCACTGAGCAGGGAGTCCAATTTGGGACTTGATCCCAAGACCCCAGGATCATGATCTGAGCTGAAGCAGATGCCAAATGCGTGAGCACCCAGGTGCCCCCAAAAAACTTAATATTCTAATGTTTCAGAGAATCTTTCATCCATTTTCCTAATACATAATTTGCAGAATGGCTGAACTAACTTTCCCCATAAGTTTGTGCATAACTATTTTGTTTAGGTATCAAACTATGATATATTTTAAACAATGGTTAGTGTTGTGTACTTTGAGGAACATTTGGAAAGAAGATTTTATTTATTTGAGAGAGGAAGAGAGAGAGCATGTGCAGTGGGGGATGGGCAGAAAGAGAAAGAGAAGCAGACCGCCCCCGGCCCCTGCAGCAAGGAGCTGGATGTGGGGCTCGATTCCAGGACTCTGAGATCATGATGTGAGCCTAAGGCAGATACTTAACCACTCAACCATCTGAGCCACACAGGTGCCTCTCAAGGCACATTTTAAAGCATGGAGGAGTGGGGAAGGGACAAATTCTAGAGTCACACAGATGGCCTCAGGTCTGGCCCCAACCTCTTCACAGCTAGGGCACCATCACTTAACCTCTCCGTGCCTATGCCTCATTATCTACAAAGTGGGAACAGTAAAAGTGCCTACCACACAGTGTTGCTATATAGAAATTAAATGAATTAATATTTTTAATTAATATTATTCAATGCCATTTTAGTGTTTGTTTTGCCTTTATTGACATTTTCTAAATATATGAGGCTTATATTTTCCCCAAACATTTGTAGATATACTTATCCCATTTATTATTCAAGGTTTCATGGTATAACAGATATCACCATATAATACTTCAGCTTATATTTTCATTTCAAAGCCAGATTTTGCCATTTTTTTTTTGTGATGAACATGTGCTACTATGTACCATTACTATTGGGAACAATATTGTCACTACACACTGGAATTTATTCAGAGGTTTTTCCTCAACATACTATCCCATCCCCAGTGATTCTTTGAATTCATGCTGTCCCCTTTTCCCCAAATGATCTATTTCCATTTACTTTCTTGAAGAGATAGCACTCATTTATCAATGCTCCTCCTTTTGTGGAATTTATTGTGCCAAGACAAGAAGCAAAATTAGTCCATTGGTCAGAAAATCGAGGAGAATCTCACAAAGCCTCCACCAATGCCACAAAAGGAGTGACAATGATAAATGAACGCTATCTCTCCAAGGAAGTAACCATTTATACATCATTCCTTCATTTCAACAAACAAACATGATGTGGGTTTACCATGCTCATTGAATTTTGTCAAGGCTGGACGTGCACAGATGTAATCTCTGCCCTAAGAAAATGTCTCCCTACATTCTGAGGAAGCAGCCTACAACTATGGTTCATTTGGGATGTAGTATGCATACTATGCAATAATAATAATGATAGTTTTCTGCCTTATTATGTGGCAGGCCTAGCTATTCTACAATAAAGAAACTAAGGTGCTGAGCAGGTAAATTACTACATAAATTCATGACCCAAAGATTGGTAGAGATGCACTTTGAACCCAACCATCCTGGCTATTGAGTTTGTACTCTACCATTGTATGTCTCATAGTATCAACATTATTAAAGAAATAGGTGTGTTTACTTTTTGTGTTTGTTATTTGCCAGATAGTATAAATGTTGCTTTGGGAATAGGAACTCTTTTTTAATCTTCATAGCTTCTCTTTAGAAGAGGTATTGTTAGGCCCTTTTTATTCTTCGATTGTGTCAGATGAGAAAATTAAGAATTCAGACTGCTGGTTTTTGCTGTGATATATAAAGAGTTTAACGGTTATTACTCCCTTTCTCACAGAAGAAAATGATGAAAAACAGTAAGTCAACAACTCTTCTTAGATGCATTAGAAAACTAGTCACAGAGAAAAATGACACCCCTGAAGACCAGAGAGACAAGCATAGGTAGGGAGTCACAGCTTCCTGGGAGCATCAAACACCCTTGGGCCCAGCAAATGGTAGGAGATGGTAAACTGTAATTGACAATTTCTGGAAGTTCAGTGTGGGCTAGATTTAACTCCCATGAAATACTCCTGGGGATCCAGCCTTAGGGGGCACTGAACATTCAGATGTCTTATCTCTAAGAGCCCCACCTGGTTCTCACAGTAATTATTACAGAAAAGTAAAAACCCATCTGCTTCCTCCAGTACCAAGGGAAAATCAATTATTTTGAAATACACCAAGAGCATTCTTTTTTTTTTTTGTAATTAACAAAGATATTAACTCAAGAAAAACACTTTAGAGTGCTGAAACAACCTGGCGAAAGGTAAATACTTGCCTCCAGACTTAAGTTTTCCTATCTCACCCAAGGGAAGGGAAGAAAGAATTGCTGAGAAACACTTATGAAGGTCATGGCCCAGACCGCAGGACTGATACTTTTCAGAGGATCATGGACTATTTCCCTTTCTCTCACACCTTACCCCCATAACAGCCTCCAGTAAAAGAGCAGTGGAACACTCTCTTTAAAAGAAGTCTGTCTGGAAACTCAAAAATAACATGGAAGGTAAATACAAAGACACTAGAAGAAACTGAAACTTCAGGTAGACATAAAACCTTACACTAAAGTTCTTTTTTACCTACATATTGTGTCTGGTTTTGAACCAAAACTTTCAGGCATACTAAAGACAAAAAACAAAATGCAAAACAGTTTGAAAAGATAGAGCAAATAAAAGAATGAGAATTAGATATGACAATGATTTTGGAATTATCAGCTGGGAGTTAAAATAAGGGTAGTATGCTAAGGTATCTAATGGGAAAGGATGGACAGCATGTAATATCAAAAGCATATCTTGCAAGAAGTTACTGTGGCCAAGTTCAAAAAGGGTGTTGCCTGTGTTCTCCTCTAGGATTTTGATGGAGTCTTGTCTCACATTTAAATCTTTCATCCATTTTGAGTTTATCTTTGTGTATGGTGCAAGAGAGTGGTCTAGTTTCATTCTTCTGCATGTGGATGACCAATTTTCCCAGCACCATTTATTGAAGAGACTGTCTTTCTTCCAGTGGATCGTCTTTCCTCCTTTGTCGAATATTAGTTGACCATAAAGTTCAGGGTCCATTTCTGGATTCTCTATTCTGTTCCATTGGTCTATGTGTCTGTTTTTGTGCCAGTACCACACTGTCTTGATGACCACAGCTTTGTAGTACAACCTGAAATCTGGCATTGTGATGCCCCCAGCTATGGTTTTCTTTTTTAAAATTCCCCTGGCTATTCGGGGTCTTTTCTGATTCCACACCAATCTTAAAATAATTTGTTCTAAGTCTCTGAAAAAAGTCCATGGTATTTTGATAGGGATTGCATTGAACGTGTAAATTGCCCTGGGTAGCATTGACATTTTCACAATATTAATTCTGCCAATTCATGAGCATGGAATATTTTTCCATCTCTTTGTGTCTTCCTCAATTTCTTTCAGAAGTGTTCTATAGTTTTTAGGGTATAGATCCTTTACCTCTTTGGTTAGGTTTATTCCTAGGTATCTTATGCTTTTGGGTGCAATTGTAAATGGGATTGACTCCTGAATTTCTCTTTCTTCAGTCTCATTGTTAGTGTATAGGAATGCCATTGATTTCTGGGCATTGATTTTGTATCCTGCCACGCTACCAAATTGCTGTATGAGTTCTAGCAATCTTGGGGTGGAGGCTTTTGGGTTTTCTATGTAGAGTATCATGTCATCGGCGAAGAGGGAGAGTTTGACTTCTTCTTTGCCAATTTGAATGCCTTTAATGTCTTTTTGTTGTCTGATTGCTGAGGCTAGATACATCCACGAAAACAAAAGAAACAAAAGCAAAAATGAACTATTGGGACTTCATCAAGATAAGAAGCTTTTGCACAGCAAAGGATACAGTCAACAAAACTCAAAGACAACCTACAGAATGGGAGAAGATATTTGCAAATAACATATCAGATAAAGGGCTAGTTTCCAAAATCTATAAAGAACTTATTAAACTCAACACCAAAGAAACAAACAATCCAATCATGAAATGGGCAAAAGACATGAAGAGAAATCTCACAGAGGAAGACATAGACATGGCCAACATGCACATGAGAAAATGCTCTGCATCACTTGTCATCAGGGAAATACAAATCAAAACCACAATGAGATACCACCTCACACCAGTGAGAATGGGGAAAATTAATAAGGCAGGAAACAACAAATGTTGGAGAGGATGTGGAGAAAAGGGAACCCTCTTACACTGTTGGTGGGAATGTGAACTGGTGCAGCCACTCTGGAAAACTGTGTGGAGGTTCCTCAAAGAATTAAAAATAGACCTGCCCTACGACCCAGCAATTGCACTGTTAGGGATTTACCCCGAAGATTCAGATGCAATGAAACGCCAGGACACCTGCACCCCGATGTTTCTAGCAGCCATGTCCACAATAGCCAAACTGTGGAAGGAGCCTCGGTGCCCATCGAAAGATGAATGGATAAAGAAGATGTGGTTTATGTATACAATGGAATATTACTCAACCATTAGAAACAACAAATACCCACCATTTGCTTCAACGTGGATGGACCTGGAGGGTATTATGCTGAGTGAAGTAAGTCAATCGGAGAAGGACAAACAGTGTATGTTCTCACTCATTTGGGGAATATGAATAATAGTGAAGGGGAATATAAGGGAAGGGAGAAGAAATGTGTGGGAGATATCAGAAAGGGACACAGAACATAAAGACTTCTAACTCTGGGAAATGAACTAGGGGTGGTGGAAGGGGAGGAGGGCGGGGGTGGGGGTGAATGGGTGACGGGCACGGAGGGGGACACTTGACGGGATGAGCACTGGGTGTTATTCTGTATGTTGGTAAATTGAACACCAAT
>NW_026574945.1:0-47902 GCF_905146905.1 Nyctereutes procyonoides | reverse complement strand
TTCCCCGACTCACTCTTTCCCTCCGTGAGTCGTGGAACCTCGCCCGAGGGTGCCTGCAATAAAATCTGTTCTTGGACCCTCGCTTGCCTTGGTGGTCTCATTTCCATTTAGTTACTAAAAACCTAACATAGAACACTTATGAAAGAAATTGAGGAAGACACACATAGATTGATAACATTCTATTCTCATGGATTCGAGTTATAAGTATTGATAAAATATCTATGCTACCAAGAGCAATTGACACATTCAATGAAAACCCTATCAAAATACCGTGAACTTTGTTCTAGGAAATAGAAGAAACAATCCTAAAACTTGTAAGGAACCAAGAATGATCCTGACAAGACAAGACAATGTTGAAAACAACCCAAAGCAGAAGGTATCACAATTGTGCAGTTCAAAGTTGTGATCATCAAGATGGTATAAAATTGGCATTAAAAGAGGCACATAGTCAATGGAATACAGTAGAGAATGCAGAAATGGAAAAACAACTCTACGGTCATATTGTCTTTGACAAAGCACAAAAAAGAGTATCCACTGGAAAAGGACAATCTTTTCAACAGGTGGGGTTGTGAATACTGGCAGTCACAAGTAAAAAAATGTACCTGGGCCACATTCTTACAAGTGACACAGAGATAAAAATCAGAGTAGATGAAAGTCCTAATTGTGAAGCAGGAAACCATCAAAATCCTAGAGATTTTGTGACCTCAGGCACAACAGTTTCTTGCTACTCAAGTCTCTAGAGGGAAGGAAAACAAAACCAAAAAAAAAACTATATGGATTCCATCAAGGAAAGAGCAGTTGTACAGCTATGGAAACACTCAACATAATTTAAAGACAACCTATAGGATGGGAGAAGATATTTGCAAATTGATCTTCAGATTAAAGCTGGTTTCCAAAATATACAGCACAATTATCAACCTAAACAAACACAAAATGAAAAACCCAATCAGAAATGGGCAGAAGACATGAACAGACACCCTGTCCTGATATGAAATCCCACCTCACATCATATATTATGTAGCTCAAGCACATGCACAATGAAATTCATTGTCTCCTGAAGGTCTGCCTTTTATGAACTCCATGATTAGACCAGACAATGAATCCAACAGAAAAGAGGGAAAAAATTTTCTGTCCCACTGGAAGGCCTACCAGAGAACATGGCAGAAAAAATAAATGTGAGGCAGGGCAAGATGACAGAGGAGTAGGGGTCCTCAACTCCCCTGGCCCCATCAAATACCTAGATAAGTTACAAACCATCCTGAACACCTACAAATTCGACCTGAGATTTAAAGAGAGATTGGCCCGAACACTACAGAGAGAAGGGTTTTCACTTCTAAAAATGTAGGAAGGCAGAAATAAAAAAATAAAAAAATCAACTAGGGGAGGAACACTGTGATGAGCCCATGTAAGGCCCACAGCTAAAGCCCCCAGGACAGGAACGTCCACCCCCTGGAGAAGCTGGAACATTATAAATCCGCCTTGTGTCTTCCCAGACAGAAAAGTGATTACCAGTAAAATTGGGCAAAATCGCAGGAGGGGCATTGAAGCATCCAGTTCCCAGTGTCACTAGTAGAGGAAGTGAGTCCAGGGGCAAGCGCAACAAATGTGGGATCTCAGTAAAGGGCTGAAATGTGCACCTAGCAGGGCATGTAGGAGAAGCCAGTCTGTCCAGGGTCTGGGGGTGGGATCTCCAGAGGGAGCTGTCTGTGTCCCGCTGGCTTCGGGAGCCTTGATCCCTGGGAGCATGATTCCAGCACCCAGGGCCCTGGATCCCAGGGCACAGAGCAGATACAGACCAGGATCCTGGACTTCCCCTGGAAGAGATGGAGGTGGGGAGGGCACAGGACAGGGAGGACTCTCATGCCACTGGGGGCCCTGAAAGCTGTGCAGACCTACACCCACAGGCCAGGCTGTGAGCATCTAGGCCAGTGCAGGCTGGGAGACTGTGGTTGTTACTGAGGGGAGCTGATTCCAGGTTCGAGAACTGGCTGCCACCGTGTTGCTGACCTCCTTGTTTCACCTTGTGCCTGGGAGAGAAGAGCTGCCAGGGAACAAAGGACTCACATTGTAAAAAGCTCCCACTATGCCCAGAACCGAGCAAGGGTGAAAGGAAGGAAAATGAGTGGGAAACATCAGTGAGGTTGACAAACCATGAGAGACTCCTAACTCTGGGAAACGAACAAGGGCTAGTGGAAGGGGAAGTGAGCAGGTGGTTTCAGTAAATTGGTGATGGGCACTGACAGGGGCACTGACGGGATGAACACTGGATGTTTATTATAGGTTGGATTCAAACTTCAATAAAAATATATAATAAGGGCAGCCCTGGTGTTTCAGTAGTTTATAGCTGCCTTCAGCTCAGGGTGTGATCCTGGAGACCCGGGATCAAGTTCCACATCAGGCTCCCTGCACGGACCCTGCTTCTCCCTCTGCCTGTGTCTGTGCTTCTCTCTCTCTTTGTCTGTCATGAATAAATAAATTATATATATATATATATATATATATATATGTACATATATAATGCAGAAAAAATAACATCTTATTGAAGAAGAAATGGGTCAATGAAAAAAATAAGAATTTAAGCAAAATTTTGATCAATGAAAATTAAATCATGACTTGTTAAAGCTTTGGACACACCAACAGCCATCCACAGATGGAACAACTGATGACTACAGGTCTTCGTCAAAAACAGGAAAAGTCTAAAACAAGCATGATAAACCTGCACCTAAAAGAGCTGAAGAAAAAGATCAAAGAAAACCTAAACCTAACTGGAGAAGAGAAAAAATGAATATTAGAGTATAACTTAAGTATATAGAAATAAAAAAGGCAAACTTATGAGCTAATATTATGTAAATATTAGTAAGTGTAAAAAATCATGAGACAGATATGACAATTTAAAGGTGAAAGTACCCAAACTAAAAAATCATGAATGAATGAGGAGAGATCACAACGAAAACCTAAGAATTACAAGCAAGTATAAGAAGAAATTTTGAGCAGTTATTAGCCAAGATATTGGATGATCTGGAGAAATGGATGCAATCCTAGGAACACAAAACCAACCAAAACAGAAACAACAATGAATGGACAAACTGCACAGAACAATTACCTGGAAATAAAAATGAATCATAAATAAAAGTCTCCCGAAAGCAAGATTATATGGACAGATGATTCCCCAGGGAAATTCAACAAGAACAATCAGTATCTATTCTTCTAAAACGATTCCAAATAATAGAAATTGAAGGAAAACTTCCAGACTCACTTTCTGATGTCAGCATTACCTTGACCCCAAAACCAAACATCCCAGTAAGAAGGAGAATTACAGAACAATGCCATTGATGAATCTGGATGCAAATTTCTCACCAAGATCCTAACCATGAGGATCCAATAGTATATTAATAGGATTATTCACGACAATGAAAAAAATGGGCTTAATTCTTGGGCTGCAAAGGTGGTTCAGTATGTGTTTATTGAACAATGTGATAATCCCATTAATAAAATAACGGATAAGAGCCATTTTATCCTCTCAACTGATGCCCAAAAATGATTTGACAAAATATATTATTCTTTCTTGATAAAAATCTTTTCCTGTTTACAGATAGGGGGATAAACCCAAATTCACAAAAGCCATCTACGGAAGATACACAAAGAATGTCATCCTCAACGTGGAAAACCTGAGACCATTTCTCATAAGGTAAGGAACATGACAGGATTCTGCACTGTCACCACCTTTATTCAACATAAAACTAGACATCTGAGCCTGAGTAGTCAGAAAAATAATTAGAAGTCATGCAAATCACCAAAGAAAAAAAACAAAATTTCACTCTTCACAGACAACAAGATACTTTCAGGAGAAACCGCAAAGGCTCTATCGAAAAATTGCTGGAACTGATACAGGAATTCAGCAATACCTGAGTATATAAAATTAATGCAAGGAAGTCAGTAGCATTGCTATATACTACAAATGAAAGAGAAGAAAGACAAACCAAGGACAATGAATCCCATTTATAATTGCATCAGAAAATTCCTTTAATGGGAATAATCCTAACCAAAGACTGGAAAGGACCTAAAGTCTAAAAATTCTAAAATACGTAACAAAGATATTAAAGAAGACACAAATATATGGAAAACATTCTACTCCTATGGAGAGGGAGAATGAATATTGATATAATGTCTATGCCACTAACAGCAATCTACGTGTTCGATACAAACCCTATCAAGACACCACAAACATTTTTCTAGGAAATGGAACAAACAATCCTAAAACATGTAAGGAAACAAAAAAGATTCTGACTAGGCAAAGGAACGTGGAAAAAAACCCAAAGCAGAAGGCATCACAGTTGGGGATTTCAAAGTTGTGGTCATCAAGACAGCATAATAGTAGCAATAGAACACGCACATAGGTCAATGGAATAGAATAGAGAACCCATAAATGGACACACAGCTCTGTGGTCAACTTATCCTCGACAAAGTACAAAAGACCATCGACTAGAAAAAGGACAATCTCTTCCACAAGTGGTGTTGGGAACATTGGACAGCTGCAAGTAGAAGAATGAACCTGGCCACATTCTTACACTCCACACAAAGATAAACTCAGAGTAGATGAAAGACCTAAATGTGAGGCAGGAAACCATCAAAATCCAAGAGATTTTGTGACCTCGGGCACAACAGGTCCTTGGTACTCAAGTCTCCAAAGGGAAGGAAAACAAAAGCAAAAATGAACTCCATGGACAACACCAAGGAAGGAGCTGTCCACAGCTATGGAAACACTGAACCTAATTAAAAGGCAACGTAACAAATGGGAAAATATAAGGACGCCTGTGTAGCTTGAGCATCTGTCTTTGGCTCAGTGATCCCAGGGTTCTGGGATTGAGACAGCATCAGGCTCCCTGTGGGAGCGTACTTCTCCCTCTGCCTGTGTTTCTGCATCTCTCTCTCTCTCTATCTCTCATGAATAATAAATAAGATATTGGCAAATCTATCTTCAGATTAAGGCTGGTTTCAAAATGGAGACAGAAATCATCAAACTAAACAACTACAAAGTGAAAACTACAATCAGAAATGGGCAGAAGACATGAAGAGACACCCTGTCCTGAGTTGAGTTGCCGACTCTCACCTTATATTAGGGAGGTCATCCACATGTAAAATGAACTTTATTGTCTCCTCTAGATCGACCTTATATCAACTGCATGATTAGAACAGACAATGGATCCAAAAGAGAAGAGGGAAGTATTTTCTGCCCCTGAATGTAGGACCTACCGGAAAACCTGGCAAGAAAACTACATAAAAGAAATGAAAACTTGGTAAACTGAAAGAAAATAATTTGTTTGCCTATGACAACGTCTTAAAGGAGTCAATGGGTAAAAACCTCACATAAAAACTGGAAGAAATAACTCATGAGTTCAGGAAAAAATAAGGATGTAAAATAAGCAAATAAAATAAAAGTATGTTTCTACAAACTAACAACAAATTACCTATACAAAATTAACAAAATGTATAGAAATGCCATTGATTTCTGGGCATTGATTTTGTATGCTGCCACATTACCAAATTGCTGTATGAGTTCTAGCAATCTTGGGGTGGAGGCTTTTGGGTTTTCTATGTAGAGTATCATGTCATTGGCGAAGAGGGTGAGTTTGACTTATTCTTTGCCAATTTGAATGCCTTTAATATCTTTTTTTGTCTGATTGCTGAGGCTAGGACTTCCAGTACTATGTTGAATAGCAGTGGTGAGAGTGGACATCCCTGTCTTGTTCCTGATCTTAGGGGAAAGGCTCCCAGTGCTTCCCCACTGAGAATGATATTTGCTGTGGGCTTTTGGTAGATGGCTTTTGAGATGTCGAGGAAAGTTCCTTCTATCCCTACACTCTGAAGAGTTTTGATCAGGAATGGATGCTGTATTTTGTCAAATGCTTTCTCTGCATCTAATGAGAGGATCATATGGTTCTTGGTTTTTCTCTTGCTGATATGATGAATCACATTGATTGTTTTACGAGTGTTGAACCAGCCTTGTGTCCCGGGGATACATCCTACTTGGTCATGGTGAATAATTTTCTTAATGTGTTTTTGGATCCTATTGGCTAGTATCTTGTTGAGAGGAAGACATAGACATGGCCAACATGCACATGAGAAAATGCTCTGCATCACTTGCCATCAGGGAAATACAAATCAAAACCACAATGAGATACCACCTCACACCAGTGAGAATGGGGAAAATTAACGAGGCAGGAAACAACAAATGTTGGAGAGGATGTGGAGAAAAGGGAACCCTCCTGCACTGTTGGTGGGAATGTGAACTGGTGTAGCCACTCTGGAAAACTGTGTGGAGGTTCCTCAAAGAGTTAAAAATAGACTTACCCTACGACCCACCAATTGCATTGTTGGGGATTTACCCCAAAGATTCAGATGCAATGAAACGCCGAGACACCTGCACCCCAATGTTTCTAGCAGCCATGTCCACAATAGCCAAACTGTGGAAGGAGCCTCGGTGCCCATCGAAAGATGATTGGATAAAGAAGATGTGGTCTATGTATACAATGGAATATTACTCAGCCATTAGAAATGACAAATACCCACCATTTGCTTCAACGTGGATGGAACTGGAGAGTATTGTGCTGAGTGAAGTAAGTCAATCGGAGAAGGACAAACAGTGTATGTTCTCATTCATTTGGGAATTGTGAATAGTAGTGAAAGGGAATATAAGGGAAGGGAGAAGAAATGTGTGGAAAATATCAGAAAGGGAGACAGAACATAAAGACTTCTAACTCTGGGAAACGAACTAGGGGTGGTGGAAGGGGAGGAGGGCGGGGGTGGGGGTGAATGGGTGAGGGGGGCACTTGACGGGATATGCACTCAGTGTTATTCTGTATGTTGGTAAATTGAACACCAATAAAAAATTAATTTATTAAAAATAAAAAATATAAATCAATCAATCAATCACAGCCAAGCAAATATCCTGATCTTTTCCGCTTAGTTTACATGTTTAAGTTCTAGGGTTGAGACTTCCGCTTAACTCTTAGTCACTTTTGAGTTTTTCTGTGTCCTTGAATTTGTGTGATATTTGATAAGGACCAAGTGTCATTATTTGTATGAGGCTGTCCAACACCATCTGGTATAGAGACTATCCTTTCCCCACTGTGTATTCTTAGATATCCTGTGGTTGAAGGATTTCTGACTGTATATGCACACGTTAACTTCTGGGCTCTGTAATATGGTCCACCATCTACATGTCTGACGTTAGGCAGTCACACACTGAAATGCTTAATGTGCGACTAAAATACATTTCTGTAGAGGGATGTGTGATGTCTGACTATTGTTCTAATTTCTTAAACTTGTATGGTCACTCTCATGTGATTTCGTTTTCCTTATGAATGTGGAGTTTTTCTATTATGTAATAAAACAATTGATATTTTGATTGATTTAATCAAACTTAAAATCATTAGAACAGAAATTATTTGTCTACCAGTGTAGGCAAATAAAAATTCTCAGGGAGATTTAATAGTATATGGAAAATAAAAGTGAAATTTACTCTTAGACACTCTTGGAAAAGAGGTAAGCCTTAATAAATATAATCAGATTTCAAAGAGAAGAATAAACTGACACTAAAAAATAGAAAGGACCATGAAAAAAATTCTAAGATTTTAACAGTGCAAATAATGGATAACCAAGGCAAATCACAAAATTACTATTATTATCAAGAAAATAAAACTGTTTCATGAAGAAATAAAAAAAATGAACAAAACAGAACAAATAGGAAGCCTGAAACCATTATCTAAAAATCCTTCCTGGGGCAGGAAATGTCGCTCAGGAGTTTAGCACCACCTATGGCTCAGAGTCTGATCCTGGAGACTCAGGACCCAGTCCCACATCGGGCTCTCAGCATGGAACCTGCTTCTCCCTCTGCCTGTGTCTCTGCCTCTGTGTGTGTGTGTGTGTGTGTGTGTGTGTGTGTTGTCTCTCATGAATAAATAAAATCTTTTAAAAAATTCTGCCTCAAAAAAACAATGAAAATTTAAAAAGAATAATGTAATGAAAAGGGCAAAATCAGATAGCTTTATCTACAAATATTCAAATATTTTAAGAAAAAAGTGATCAATGTGAGATAGTGTCTAAACTAGGTGCTGTAACAGCCATGGTAAATGAGGTCGAATGGAGCATAGGTGATATCGAAGACAAGGTGATAGAAAGGAACGAAGGTGTGGAAAGTAGAGAAACACAAATAATGGACCATGAAAAGCTTCGAAAATCACTAGTGCCATTAGTTCAAACTAAATTAAAATATTTAGTGCCCATGAAGGGAAGGAAGAGAGAGAAGGACAGAACATAGATTTGAGAAAATCATAGCAAAGAAACTTTTTCTTTTTTTTGAAATATTTAATTTATATATTCATGAGAGACATAGAGAGGCAAAGACAAAGGCAGAGAGAGGAGCAGGCTCCATGCAGGGAGCCCAATGTGGGACTTGATACTGTGTCTACAGGATCATACCCTGGGTCAAAGGCAGGTGCTGAATAGCTGAGTCACCCAGGAGTTCCAGCAGACTCTCTTTCAATTAAAAGACACATCCAGATTGAAAGTGAGGGAGTAAACTCCCACTAATCATGTCAATGGACGTCAAGAGGAAGAACGAGGAGCAATACTTATAGGAGCTGATCTAGAATTTAAAACAAAGCCTATAATAAAGGATGAAGAAGGATACTATATCATAAAAATTGTTTATCCAACAGAAGATCTACCCTTTGAAAATATTCACACCGCTAACTTCGGAGAAGACAAGTGCACAAACCAATTAACCCTAAACTTAATGACACTCATGGCTACTATTACCTTTACAGCGGGGACTTCAGTGTCCCCTGATATCAGTGAGAATCATCTAAGCAGAAGCTCAACAAGAAACAAGGGGTTTGAGAGACATACTAGGTCAGACATACTTCACAAATATATCAGAGCATTTTTCCCAAAGCAGAATACACGTTCTTCTTTATTGCATGTGGAAAATACTCCAGAATTGATCATACACATGGTCACAACTCATGTGTCAAGCAGTACAGAATGGTTGAATTCACTTCATGAATAGGTTCAGACCAATATGCTATGAAACAACAAGTCAAAACCAATAAAAACATGGAAGTCCCCTAAATGACAATGCGATACTACCTCACACCAGTGAGAGTGGGGAAAATTAAGAAGATATGAAAGAACAAATGCTGAAGTGGATGTGGATAAAGGGAACCCTCTTGCATTGTTGGTGGGAATGTGAACTGGTGCAATCACTGTGGAAAACTGTGTGGAGGTTCCTCAAAGAGTTACAAATAGTCCTGCCCTACGACCCGGCAATTGCCCTGCTGGGGATTTACCCCAAAGATATAGATGCCGCGAAATGCCAGGACACCTGCGCTCCCATGCTTATAGCAGCAGTGTCCAGAATAACCAAACTGTGGAAGGAGCCCTGGTGTTCGTCGAAAGATAAATGAATAAAGAACATGTATTCTCTATTTACAATGGCATATTCCTCAGCCACCACAGCGGAGGAATACCCACCAATTGCTTCAACGTGAGTGGAATTGGAGGATATTATGCTGAGTGATGTAGGTCAATTGGAGGACAAACATTATATTGTCTCCTTCATTCGGGTAATATAAAAACTGGTGTAAAGAATTATAGAGGAAATGAGGGGAAATAAGTGGGAAAAATTAGAGAGGGTGACAAAATATGAGAGACTTCTAAATCTGGGAAACAAAATAAGAGGTAGTGGGAGGAGAAGTGGATGGGGGCATGGGGTGACTGGGTGAAGGGTACTGAGGGGAACACTTGACCATATGAATCTGGGGTGCTATGCTATATGTTGGAAATCAACCTTCAATAATAAAAATATATACCAAATAAATAAATGTACATAAAAGGACATCGTATTGAAGAAGAAATGAGTTAATGAAGAAATTAAAGAATTTAAGCAAAATTTCAATCAATGAACATTAAATCACAATCATACAATCCAGTGTGTCTCTCAAAACCCTTGTTTCCTGGTAAAGCCATCCACAAAGGGAACAACGGAGCAACACAGGTCTTCTCCAGGACCTGATTGAAATGGGAGCATATCCAGTGCATTAGCAGAGTGAAGATGGGGGTAAAACGTATTGCCAGGCTGCTGTTCCCACATGCAGAAGAGTGAAAGGGGACACTTTTCTCGCATCATCACAACAATGGACTCAAAGTTGATGAAGGATCTAAATGAGTCGGGAAACCATCAGAATCCTCAGCAGAACACAGGCAGCCCTTTCTCTACCTCGGCTGCAACCACTTCTAGACGAGTCTCCAGAGGTAAGGGAAAGAAAAGGAAAATGAAGTATGGGGACTTCATCAAGAAAGAGCATTTTCACACAAAGGAATCACTCAGTGTACTTAAAAGGCAGCCTACAGAATGGGAGAAGATATTGGTAATGTCTTATCAGACTAAAGCTCGAATTCATATGTAAAATGAACGTATCAAGCTCAACAGCCACCAATGAGAATCTCCAATGAGAATTGGGCAGAAGTTGGGAACAGACTTCCTGTCCTGTCCTGAGATCCCACATCACACCCTATATTAGGGAGCTCATTCTCATGCAAAACGAAATTCATTTGCTCTCCTAGATTTTCCATATATCAAACACAATATTAGAAGAAAGTGTCTGACAGAAAAGAAGGAAAACATCAATGCCCCTAAGTGGAAGATTACCATAGAAATTAGGCAATAATAAAATAAAAGACTTTAAAATCATTCAACATGAATCAAATAATGTGTTTACATATACATTGTCAGGGAGGAAAATAATTCCAAAAAAAAAAAAAACACTTAAAAGTAAGTAATGAACTCAGGGAAAATTCAGGATATCAAATGAAAATAGACCATAAAGTTAATTTCTACACACTAACAACCAAATTTCTGTATAAAATATAAAAAACATTCTCCTTTACACTCGTATTAAAAATAAATATTTATGACTACACTTCCTTAAGGCGAGAAAATGCTATTTATAAATGAACTATGTTAATGAGAGACTTTCAAAAGGCACAGAAATGCAAAAATAAATACTTTGATGGATTAGAACATCATAAATCCACTGTGCCACCAAAAGAATGCGATCTACCGTTGTGAAGTAATGCTTGATATAACTTGTAAAGAATTGAATCTAAGACTGGAGCTGACTATATAATCAGGGGACATGCAAATAAGGCCCTCCCTACACTGATTAAACCATCCGAGCCCTGACCATAAAGCTGGAGAAGAGCCCCAGGCCCAGGATACCCAGGTGGCCCCATTCAAAGCTCACAAACAACACAGACAAACCACTATGGAGTCTGTGCTCAGCTGGGTTTTCCTTGTCGCTATTTTAAAAGGTAATTCATGGAGAACAAGGGACCTTGAGTCTGTGAGTGAGTGAAAGTGGGATGTGGGACAGTTTCCTGACCAGATGTCTTGTATCTGCAGGTGTCCAGGGTGAGGTGCAGCTGGTGGAGTCTGGGGGAGACCTGGTGAAGCCTGGGGGGTCCCTGAGACTCTCCTGTGTGGCCTCTGGATTCACCTTCAGTAGCTACCAGATGAGCTGGGTCCGCCAGGCTCCAGGGAAGGGGCTGCAGTGGGTCGCAGGATTAACAGTGGTGGAAGTAGCACAAGCTACGCAGACGCTGTGAAGGGCCGATTCACCATCTCCAGAGACAACGCCAAGAACACGCTGTATCTGCAGATGAACAGCCTGAGAGCCGAGGACACGGCCGTGTATTACTGTGCAAGGGACACAGTGAGGGGACCTCAGTGTGAGCCCAGACACAAACCTCCCTGTGGAAGGGGATCGGGACCACCAGGGGGTGCACACTCCTCACCACTTCTGTCTTGAAGGCCCAGGAGCAGGTGCAGATGGAGATTCTGGGCAGGTTTCCTGTCAGGGTCTGGGCTTCCTCTCCAAGGAGCAGTTTCCCCAGGGAGCCTCTCTAGACCAGGGATCTGTGCTTAACTATTCGTTTTCTGATTTTAAAAGTCAGATTCTTTAGGAAAACAGTAACTTTATATGCATGGAAGGCAAAGGTGCTTAAACTTATTTACCACTTCCCTAAATATGAAAAATATACAAATATCTCCATGTACCTCAAGGTAGAGGGATCCAGGGATCCCTGGTTGTCGCAGTGGTTTAGCATATGTCTTCAACTCAGGGCATGATCCTGGAGTCCCAAGTTCGAGTCCCACATCAAGCTCCCTGCATGGTGCCTACTTCTCCCTCTGCCTGTGTCTCTGCCTATCTCTCTCTCTGTGTCTCCCATGAATAAATATCGCTTTTAAATGGAGGCATCTACAATCCATGCATGAAAAAAATAATACCTGACATGCTAAAAAATGAGAAGAATGACCACATAGAAATGGCAAAAATTATATTATAGAAGTGGACCAACGACTCACCCAGAATATGAAGTGGAATGTATCCCCCTGCAAGTTATCAGCTGATTCTGTGGGGCACGTGTGTGATTGTACAGGGACCAGAAGGTTCCACTGGATATATGAGGATCCTCAGGGTGAGGAGCTCAATTGGAGGAGCCTTCCACTTCCAGGATGTAAATCATTGACCCTTCAGGTGCTGATATCAGCCCAGTGTTTGTGACCTCTACCTTCCCCGTGTTGAAACCTATCACCCATGTGATGGAAGGAGTTGGTGGGGACTTAGGGAAGCACTTAGGTCAGGAAGTTGCAGCCTCATGAGAGGACCAGGGTCCTTATACATCAGGCCTGGGTAAGCTCACTGCCCCATGGCCTAATGAGAGTTGACGAGAAAAGGAAGGGGTAGGACGTGGGCGCTCCCAGATACCATATCTGCCTGCACCTGGACCTCAGATGACTCAGACTCCAGAGCTGTGAGAATGAGTGTCTGTTGCTTAATCCACCGAGTCTGGGACTGCAGTGACATCACTGAGAAACACTTAAACAGGGACTCACCTCTGATTTGTCCTTTACAACGTGGTCCCAGGAAAACACTCACCTTATGACAAAACAGAGCAGGAAACCCACACCTGGACTCACTGTCCTCAGCCACCATGCATGCCCCTGTGCTTAGTTGCTATGCATCACATCGGTGCCACACATTCTTCCTACAACCCTGCGGTTCTTTAGACCCATTAGTATCCTGGGATTCCTCCCTCCTTACCACCTACGCGCCTTCAAGCCAGCACATCCCCATGGAAGCGGACATCAAAAATTTCAGATTTTCCTCTCTGCTGCTCTTTAATACTATATGCAGTATTCTGGATCAGCCTCCCTCCTGCCCTCATCACCACAGCTGTATCTCCCCATGACAACAGCCACACCTCCTACGTCCAAATGGTGGTCGATTTTCTACGTGTCCACTTGCAGTTTTTGTTCTCCCAGACCTCTGAGTGATTTCATGGATGATCAGAATGATTCGATAACTGCCTATCATGTTCCAGGAATGAGACAAGCTCAGAAACCCTGATCCAGCATCTTAACTCCTCCTTCCTAATGCTGTTACAGCAAAGAACGTGTGGGGAATTCCCTCCACTCTATATGCTGATGATCAAACAGGGATTCTGGAATGTTATTTCAAAATCACCTAAATTTAGTTCCCTCCCAACTCTTATCTCAGTCCTGTGGATTAAGTTGCTGCTTGAGTGTATGTTGTAAAATTATTATATTATTCTGCAGTAAGTAATGGTGAAATGTGTGATCCATGCACATATTGTCCCTAATGAGTGACATAGAGAGGAAAGCACCTCTCAACATGTGACACAGGTTTTGGGCAGGAGGTCGGGCGTCCTCCGCAAGGACAAGAATTGCGGGGGTATTATTATCACAATCTATATCTTCATTCTATTGGGGTAGATATGCTATAGATGGTGTGGGCAGCTGGCAGTCTCTCAAATGCACATGATCCTTTCAGGGATGGAAATTGCCAGAACTGGGGGCAGAACAGAAGTCCTGTCTCATTTGGCAGGGTCAAAGGGACTGACATGAGAAACCCAAAATTTGAGATGGACCAGAGCAGCAAACTGGAATTGAATTCCCTAAACTTGGTATTTGCCCTAAGTCTCTGTATTCCTCTGTATGTACAAAAGCCAGTTCTATATCCTGCTCCAGAATAACAGCTTTATGATAATTAGGTCACATAGGGTGTTGGGTCTGCATTGAGAGTGTCTGTGGTGTGTGCTGCATGCACTGTGCTGTCCTGTTTGGCTGCTATTTCCTTCAGGCCAAGTGTCTACACAGGCCCTCCTTGCTTGCAGTGGGCATTGTGTGGTGCCTGGCCAACATGTGGTGAGTTTTAATGGGCTGTGCTCTGCTCTTCTTGTTAAATGAGCCCTGATACCACCTCCACTAGAACTGAGGCCCTGCTGAATTCTCTGCTTAGGAGATGTGGGTGGGCAAGGGTGCAACCGATCTGGGAAACCAGATGGTGTGACATCAAATAGGAAATAGTCGGGCTACCGTGGGATCCAGCAACTGCACTACTGGGCATTTACTCTAAGAATACAGAAGTACTAAGGTGCCTGGGTGGCTCAGCAGTTGAGCGCGTGCCTTCAGGTCACATCGTGTTCCCAATCTGGGGATTGTGTCTCATGTTGGACGCCTGGGGGAGCCTGTTTCTCCCTCTTTGACACTGCCTCTTTTAGTCTCCCATGAATAAATACATAAAATCATTAAGAGGAAAAGAATTCTAAGACACCTGGCTGGCTCAGTGCTTGAGCATCTGCCTCTGGCTCATGGCTTAATCTCAGAGTCCAAGGATCAAGTCCCACATCGGACTCCCTGCATGGAGCCTGTTTCTCCCTCTGCCCGTGTCTCTGCCTCTCTTTGTGTATGTGTTTCTCATGTATAGGTAAATAAAATCTTCAAAAAAAAAGAAAAAAGAATACAAAAATACAATTCAAAGGGACACTTGCACCTGGATTTTTATAGCAGCATTATGTACATTAGCCAAACTATCGAAACTATCCGTACATGGAATGAAATCTTTTTTTAAAAAACTTTATTTTAAAATTTTGGTTACCATTTCATTTTGTTTTCTTAACAAGTCTACTGTTTAATCTCTCAGGATTAAAAAAACAGTTATTAAGAATCTAAAGAATTAAACAACAGAGGATTGTCAAGGGAAGGGCACAAATGCCCCATTCGCTGGGGTATAAGACCTATTCCAGTTTAACACCTAGCTTCAAAAGAAAATGAATTTTTATATTTTCTAAATGAAATATTGTACTACCACCACCTTCTAACTTTCAAACACAAAGCTTTGTTTTAAGCTTGGTAAAAAACTTTTAACAGGAATGATGGCCGACCTTGGTATGTAGTGTGTACCTTACAAGAAATTTTTTTAACAGTCATAACACAGTAATAATGCCACTAATGAAGTCCTCAATTTAGAACATGCAACATTCTTCCATAAAAGGTGGGAGGGGGAAATTCAGTCCAATGAGTCTATCTCAAGATCTTCATCTCTAGTTTGCTCCACTTGTATTCTCTTTTCAGTAACTGGATTAATGCTTTGAGCCCAAAATGAGATATATTTTTTTTATTACTGTAGAATATATGTTGTTTGGCTGGGAACACAATACAATAAACTTTATTTTGTATAATGCATTTCACACAAGCTGCATCTGAAATGCTTTACAGAGCAAAACTGTCCAAGTACAAAGTTTTGTAATAACAGGAGAAGGAAAGAAAACACAAATATTAGAATTTGAGAAAGTTACATTTGGAGGACATTTAAAAAGAAACTGAAACACATAAAGATAACTTTGAGATACTAAAGAAGGCTTGGGCTAGTTGTTAGGTTTTTTGGTAACTAAATGGAAATGAGACCGCCAAGGCAAGCGAGGGTCCAAGAACAGATTTTATTGCAGGCACCCTCGGGCGAGGTTCCACGACTCACGAAGGGGAAGAGTGAGTCGGGGAAGTCGCGCCAAGACAAGGTGGTAGGGGGTTTACTTAACGTTGTAAGGCAGAACGGTTTCCTATTGGTCTGTTCATATGCAAAGGAAGGTTTGCAATCCAACCAGTCAGAGTGACCCTCACTATGCAAAGGAAGGGTTGCAATTCGGTCAGTCAAAGGTGACTTCCTCCTCTGAGGTTTGAAGGGCATTGGGTCCGGTTGGGTAAGTCCAAAGGAGAGGTCTAAGGGTCTGCGTCAAGCTGTCAGCAGGTCATTGGTCCATTGGCGTCCCAGGTGGAGGTGGTGACAGGAACCTCAGCCATTTGGGGTATCCGCCATCTTGAGGAGTTTCTCTTCCCGCCTGGCCCCAACACTAGTTTCATCTGCTTTAGGGGAGTCATTTAAAAACTGATCTAAAACTCAAAAGTGAGTAATCCCTGTATCCTGTTAGGATTTGACCATTTCTGTAAATATTAAAGTTATTTTTGTTACCTATCCTTTTCTATCCTTTCACTGAAAAGTTGCTGGACTGTTTGTTGCTTTTAACTTTATTGTGCTCCCCAAATTAACATGGAATGAAATCTAATCCATTTGGAACTATGGATGGAGGTAGCAAGTATAACGTTAAGTGAAATGAGTCAGTCAAAGTAAGGCAATCGCTGTATGATTTCAGTCATATGCAGATCTGTCATTAACGAGCTTGTAATGTCTCCTTTTTTTGGAATGTGACAACGTGCTTGGGGTAAAGAAATGATGTGAACCCCATGGATAAATTTCTCTGTCCCTGTCTCCGTGTGAGAATCACAACCATCACATTCTGGTAGGACACTCATGAACTCACGGTCCCAATTCCTGGCCTGAGATGTGTCAGGTTCAGGCTCAATCTAGGTCAGGACATCATCCTTGCCATCACCGCTTCAGTGACGAGTTCCTGCAGAGGTTCCTCCCCACAGGGCCCTGACCTGGGCCAGTACTGGTGGTCACCACAACACAGGGCAGTGGTGGAGCATGCAGGACCCCAGGACCTCAACCCTGCCCATCGGAAAGAAATATGAAACAAAAGCCCTGGGAAATCATTTTTCTGTAATGGTAATGAACTGTTTCTTCCTGGAACAGGAAGGTGAGAGGACGGCTTTCCTTCGGGAGATTTATTTCACTTCAGAGGTCGGGCGGGCCAGCATATCTCTGCATTGGCTCTTTCTTGAGGAGTGTAAATCCCAGGGACACACGAGGTGTCATATTCTGCGCCCATTCTCAATGTAGTACTGCAGTAGAGACACTGCGATAAATACCCTGTGAGCCCAGACAGGGTCCTCCAAGCACAGTCGGGGTCTGGGCTGCAAGGGGCGCTCAGGACCACACAGAACAAGGCTGTTGCCCCAGGAGCAGGTGCACAGGGATCTGGAGAAGGCTTTCTCAGGGAACATGGGGTCGCCTTGTTGGAGGAACTACATGAAATGCAGGTAGGACAGGGAGTGCTACAGGGTGTGTGATATTTTTATATAGAATGTTTCCATAAATAATACCTAAAAGTAAAATTTATTGATGGACAAAGTACGAAAAGATGTGATTACTAACAGTTGACTCTATCAATAACTACATGAATTGGTATTTAAAATTTCACTTCAAAGGTACTCATTTTATTAGAATATCCCTCAGTCAAAATCATTATCTGCCTGTCTTACATACATGATGATATCACTCTCAGGTCTCACCTGCAATTCCCTGTCTGCAAAGTCTAGGAATTGCCCCCAGCATGAGCAGAAACTGACTTCTCCCAAGTGATTCCAAGCCCCAAATATCTCTCCCCTCTTGGACCATGAAGTTTCTCCAGGATCTCATAGCTGCTCACTATCCTCAACCAGCTCGAGTCCCAAACACACAATGTGATGCTTAATTCATAGCAATTTGCTTCTCAGGACTTTATCGGATGGCATCTATCTGAAATTACTTTACCCCACAAGAGGTAATAGCATGAATTTTTAAGGGTTCCCCTGAGGAACTGGACCCATAGCCCATTGGCTCCCATGACTGAATAGGCTGAGAGGTCCTTGTTCTACATTGATGAGGTGGAGACTCATGGAATCCAGTGGAGTAATTCTCATCCGACTACGAAGTAGTCTCTCATTGGAGAATCTGGAGACATGCATGTGTAACTGTCTCCAAGGCAGGAGGACATGGATGTTCCAGATCAAGGCTGCAGGAAGGAAGAATGATGGAAGTCTTCATCCTTCTGCTATTTATTCTATTCAAAACAATTCAGGTGTCCCTTTATCTTTTTTTTTTGAAGATTTTATTTATACACAAGAGATAGAGAGACAGAGTCAGAGACAGGAGTGGAGTGAGATATAGGCTCCATGCAGGGAGCCCGATGTGGGACGCGATCCTGGGGCTTCAGGACGACCTGAGCTGAAGGCAGATGCTTAACCACTGGGGTACCCAGGCATTCTGAGTATCTGTTGTTTAAATCCACCCAGTCTCTGTACAATGTTACAGCAGCCAAAGCAGGGTATGACCCTAGTGACACATGAACCCAAGTAATGATGCTCTGGCATTTCCACAAGTCATGTCTTTGATGAACCTGAGGGATTTGAGTGTTACTATCTCCTTCCAGAGTTGTGTTATACTGACTGCTGTGGGCTGTGCGCCCCACCACTGGGAACGAGGTTGGTCCCCCCATTTCCCCAACCTAATACCCACCTCTGTCTGTCACTCTCCCTCCATAGACAAGGGAGGTTTCCAATGGTGAGCTCAACACTGGAAATCCGCAAACACCTGCAGTAATTGCTTACCCTTTATCTATGTATTTGTGCCATCATTCGTCTAGAGGTTTTTTACACCATCCTGGTGGCATGACCTGGTGTTGACAGTGTATCTTAACTCTTCCATCCTATTGCATAGTTTACACGTGAACTTACTGGTAGTGAAGCTGTTCAGGAAGTGAAATCTAGTCATGGAAAGTGAGTCCCCTGATGGCAAGAAATAAATCTCTGATGAGAACGATCCATTCTCTGTATTGGGGGGGGGGAACTATCCTCAGAAACAAGGTAGGGAATGTAGAGCTCAGTGGGCTCTGCAAACAACCCTTGTCAGCCCCTCACTCATACACTGACCCAAACCCAAATCCTGAGCTTAAATATCCACAAACTTAATCTCTATTTTCTAACAGACAGAAGGGCTGCCTACAGTGGTCATTGTCTGGGTGTTGTATTTTACATAGCTCATGCACATGGAAAATGAAATGCATCTCCTTAGATCTGTCTTATGTCTGCTGAGTTATTAGATGTGACAAAGAAGCCAGAAGAATAGAAGAGAAATAGTTCGGCTACAACAGGTTGAAGACCTACAAAGGGAAATCAGGTAATGAAAATTAATTATTAGAGGGAAGAAAAGTTATTTGTTTCCATATGGCATGATCTGCTACAGCCACAATGTCTACCAACTCCACAATCTCTAGGGATTAATTATCGATTTCTGGGAATACTCAGGATATAAAATCAAAAAAAGGAAAAAGGATATAAAATAAATACAGCTATGAGGGATCCCTGGGTGGCGCAGTGGTTTGGCGCCTGCCTTTGGCTCAGGGCGCGATCCTGGAGACCCGGGATTGAATCCCAAATCAGGCTCCCGGTGCATGGAGCCTGCTTCTCCCTCTGCCTGTGTCTCTGCCTCTCTCGCTCTCTCTCTCTGCGACTATCATAAATAAATAATAAAAAAATAAAATAAATACAGCTATGATTCCACACACTAACAATAAAAATCCATATGAAATTAATAAAAATATCACATTAACTAGCATGAAAAATAAATTTTTAGGATTAAATTTCAATAGGAGATGAAATACCACACTAAAAATTACCATTTTGATAAAAAGATTTTAAAAATTCAGTCAGAAATGAAAAGACAACAATGCTCACAGATGACGGCTTAATTTTTCCGCAGTGACATCTGCACAAAGTGATCTGCAAATGTAATGCAGTCCTTGCTCTTAACCTGTTAAAATCGAAATGTAGACATGGGCTGAAGATAAAGTCAGAGGATATGCAAATACGCCCCTCCCTCTTCTGATTAAACCAGCCCAGCCCGACCCTGCAGCTGGGAGAGGAGCCTCAGCCCTAGATCCCCAGGTGAACCCATTCAGTGATCAGGCCAGAACACAGACAAACCACCATGGAGTCTGTGCTCCACTGGGTTTTCCTTGTTGCTATTTTAAAAGGTAATTCGTGGAGAACAGAGACCTTGAGTATGTGAGTGGACGTGAGTGAGAGAAACGGGATGGGGGACACTTTCCTAACCAGGATGTCTGTGTCTGCAGGTGTCCAGGGTGAGGTGCAGCTGGTGGAGTCTGGGGGAGACCTGGTGAAGCCTGGGGGGTCCCTGAGACTCTCCTGTGTGGCCTCTGGATTCACCTTCAGTAGCTACTGCATGAACTGGGTCCGCCAGGCTCCAGGGAAGGGGCTGCAGTGGGTCGCATACATTAACAGGTGGAAGTACCACATACTACGCAGACGCTGTGAAGGGCCGATTCACCATCTCCAGAGACAACGCCAAGAACACGCTGTATCTGCAGATGAACAGCCTGAGAGCCGAGGACACGGCCGTGTATTACTGTGCACGACACCGTGAGGGGACCTCAGTGTGAGCCCAGACACAAACCTCCCTGTAGAAGGGGATGGGGACCGCTAGGAGGTGCACACTCCTGACTAGTTGTCACTTGAAGGCCCAGGAGCAGGTGCAGATGAGGGTTACGGGCTGGTTTCCTGTCAGGGTCTGGGCTTCCTCTCCTTGGAGCAGTATTCCCCAAGGAGTCATATGGACACATTATCCTGGTCTTATCTATTGAGTCTCTGAATTAGAAATATTATTTTTATATGAAAAACACTTATAACATGTACAAAGGACAAAGTTGCTGGCACTTGTTTATTACTATCCCTACATGCAAAAAAAAAATGACAATCTCTGCAGTTACATCAGCTAAGCATTTACTGGAGCCACACCTGCATTTGTGCATCGCGGGTCCACTCACCTCAAGGAGCAAGCTTGGTGGAAGCAGCATAAAGTGCATGCAGGATAAGAGGCCACAGAAGCATCAACCATCTAAAGCAAGAGAAGACAGATCCCTGTTGCGGTAACTGTCTTGAACAAGCCTCCCTGCAGCGATGTTAGTAACAACCTGAGAAGGAACGGGGGTGCCCAGCAGGATGTTGTGTATTTGTGCTGTCTCAGGATCAAAAACACACACACACACATACACAGACAAGAGTATTAAACTTCATCACCTTCACAATCGTGTCTGTTGAGAGCAGCACAGCCTCCTGGCAAGTCACAAATGCTTGGATGGAACCAGGGAAGGACACGGGCTCAGGGTTTGTGTTGTGGGTCTGTGGTGAAGATGGGATACTGCTTGAGGAGGGGCTTGTGTGGAGTCAGTGTCCCCCCTGCATCAATGCTGATATCAGCTCACTGTGTGTGACCTCTACCATCCCCATGTTGAAAAACAACATCCGTGTGATGGGGGGGGGGAGTGGGGCCTGAGGGCAGCACTTAGGTCAGGAGATCCATCCTCATGATGGGATCACGAAACTTAAACGCCAGGTCTTGGGAAGCTCTTTGCCTCCAGGCCCCATGTGAGGTGAAAGGGAAAGTACCGGCTAGGACGGGGGCGCTCTCCAGACACCACATCTGCCTGCACCTGGACCTCAGACGTCCCAGACTCCAGAGCAGGGATAATGAGTGTCGCCTTTTTAATCCACCCAGCCTGGGATTGCGGTGACATCACCCAGACACACGAAAACAGGGTCTCTCCTCTGATTCGTCCTTTACAGCCTGGTACCACGAAAAGACTCCGGTTATGACAAAACAGAGTAGGAAACCCACACCTGGACTCACTGTCCTCAGCCACCTTCCACGCTCCTGTGCTTAGTAGCTGTGCATCGTGTTGGTGCCACACATTCTTCCTACAACGCTGGGGTTTTGAGAACCGTTAGTATCCTGGGATTCCTCCCTCTTTACCACCTGAGGAGCTTTAAGCCAGCACATGCCCCATGGAAGCAGACATCTAAATTTCAGATTTTCCTGTCTGCTGCTCATCATACTTTACAGAATATTCTGGATCAGCCTCCTTCTTGTCCTCATCGCCACAGCTATATCTCCCCATGACAACATGCACACCTCCTACTTTCAAAAGGAGGTTGATTTTCCACCTGTGGACTTGCAGTTTTTGTTCTCTCAGACCTCTGAGTGATTTCATGGGTGATCACAATGAGTCACTAACTATCTCTCATGTTCCAGGAACGAGACAAGCTCAGAGACTCCTGATCCAGGAGTTAAGATCTCCTCCCTCCCAGTGCTGTTATAGCAAAGACCGTGTGTGGAATTCCCTCTGCTTTATATGCTGAAGATCAAGAGGGGACTCTGGAATTTTATGTCAAAATCACCTAAATTTATTTCCCTCCCATCTCTTACCTCAGTCCTGTGGATTCATTTTGTGTTTGAATGTATGTTGTACAATTTTTAATTTATTTTGCAGTAAATAATGGTGACATATGTGGTCCATGCACATATTCTCCCTAATGAGTGACGTAGAGAGGAAAGCACCTCTCAACATGTGACATGGGCTTCGGGCAGGAGGTTGGGCATCCTCCACAAGGACAAGGATTGCGGGAATATTATTATCACAACTCTGTGTCTTCATGCCATTGCTGTAGTTGCACGTTGGATGGTGTGGGCAGCTGGAAGTCCCCCTGATGCATGTGATCCCCTCAGGGATGGAAGCTGCTGGATCTGGAGGCAGAAGAGAAGTCCGTCTCATTCGGCAGGGTCAAAGGGACTGACACGAGAAACCAAATTTGAGGTGGATCGGAGCAGAAAAGTGGAATTGAATTCCTTAACCTTGACATTTTCTCTAGGTCTGTATCTTCCTCTGTGTGTACAAATGCCCGTTCTAGCTTCTGCTCCAGAATAACAGCTTTATGACGAAGACGTCACATAGGATGCTGGTTCTGGGTCTTCAGAGTGTCTGTGGTGTGGGCTGCGGCCACTGTGCTGTCCTGTTTTGGCTGCTATTTCCTTCAGGCCAGGCGTCCACACAGGCACTCCTTGCCTTCAGGGGGCTGTATGTGATCCGTGGCCAGAATGTGAGTTTTAACTGGGTGTGCTTTGCTCTGCTTGTTAAATGAGCCCTGATACCACCTCCACTAGAACTGAGGCCCTGCAGAATTCTCTGGTCAGGAGATGTGGGTGGGCAAGGGAGCAGCTGCTCTTGGAAAACATATGGTGTGACATCAGATAGGTAATAGTAAACCTGCCCTGTGATCCAGCAACTGCACTACTGGGCATTTACTCTAAGAATACAAAAGTACTGGGATGCCTGGGTGGCTCAGCAGTTGAGCGCATGCCTTCAACTCGGGTCCTGTTCCCAATCTGGTGATCGTGTCTCATATCAGACTCCTGGAAGGAGCCTGCTTCTCGCTCTTTGTCACAGCGTCTTTGCATCTCCCATGAATAAATAAATAAAATCAGTAAAAGGAAAAGAATCCTGAGATAATTGGGTGGCTTAGTCGTGTGCCTGCCTTTGGCTCAGGGCATAATCCCAGACTATAGGGGTCTAGTCCTACCTCGGGTTTCCTACATTTAGCCTGCTTCTCCCTCTGCCAATGTCTCTGCCTCTCTCTGTGTGTATGTCTCTCATGAAAAAAATAAAACAAATGAAAATTTAAAAAAACAAAAGAATATTCAAAGGAAAACAGGACCATTGAAATAAAGACTCACTATTAGTATATATAAAACCAAATATAAAAGCACTGCGGGGGGCACTTGACAGGATAAGCCAACATTCATCTATAAAGCAGGCAGAGCCTTGTGTGGACATGTTACGCAGGAGGGTACAGACACATGAAGTAAGCACAGGGGAGAGCACCTCCCACCAGGGTCTGTCAGGGAAATTCACATCCACCACAAGGAGATGCCCTATACACTCATCACAAGGGCTCAGGTATGAAAGGAGCACTGACCAGACCACCCTGTGGAGCATATAGGACACCTGGGCGTCAACCCTGCAAGTAGGAATGAAAAATGAAACAGAAGCCCTGGAAAATCATTGTTCTGTTCCTCCTGAAATTAAAGATGGATGACCTACCACGTGACCAAGGGTCACCTGTGGATCCTGGGGCTGGGGCTCCTCTCCCAGCTGCAGGGTCGTGTTCTGCTGGTTAAGTCAGTGAAGGGACGGTCCTATTTGCACGTCCTTTGGATATATAACCAGCACCAGACCTAGATTTGACTCTTCACAACTATTAACAAGGATTGCTTTGCATCTCTAGACCACTGTGTGTAATGACTTCTGACATTATGAAGTGTTCAAATCTATGAAAAATTACCTTTGCATTTCTTTTGAGTTTTTAAAAATCTCTCATCAATGTAGGTTCTTTTAGTGGACAGTATTTTACCTTTATCAGAATACTTAATCCTACATATTATATTCTTAACACCGGTGTCAATGTAATAAGGTTTATTAATTACCTTTTAAATACTTTATTGTTAGGGATGCTGGGGTAGCTCAGCAGTTGAGGTCTGCCTTCTGCTGTGGGAGGGATCCTGGAGTCCAGAGATCCAGTTCCACATTGGACTCCCTGCATGGATCTTGCTTCTCTCTCTGCCTGTGTCTCTGCCTCTCTCTGTCTGTGTGTCTTTCATTAATAGTTAAATAAAACCTTTATTTTTTAATAAATTAATTTTTATTGGTGTTCAATTTACCAACATACAGAATAACACCCAGTGCTCATCCCGTCAAGTGTTCCCCTCAGTGCCCATCACCACTCACCCACCCCCGCCCTCCTACCCTTCCACCACCCCTAGTTTGTTACCTTTAAAATATAAATATTTTTTGTTAGTGTGTGGAAACCTAGATATATTTTGCATGTTTATTTTGCATCCTATAGATTTCCTGAAATTGTCCTTTAAGGATTTGGTTTTGTAGCTTGTTGGGTTTGACCTTGCAATAGATCATATCATATGGATACAAAGTTTTTTTTTCTGAGTCTATTGATTTAATTATCTGTTTTTTCTATGTTTCCTACATTTCCTGGATTGGAATTCCAGTCATTGCCCCAGTAAGGGTTTCCTTCTCTTCTATATGATTATTTGTCTGGACTAATTATGGTGTAGATGTATGACAGACCTAAGCGGAGATGTATTTCTTGTTGCATGTGCATGAGCTCCCTAGAACACAAAACGCAATGACCAAAGTAGGCAGCCCTTGTGCTTCTTACACAACAGGACGTTAGGTTTGTTGAGATATAAGGCCAGGAAATTGGGTTTGGGTCATTGAATTAGTGAGGATTCCACAGCCTTCTGGGTCCCACAGATGGTTCTAGTGAAGAGAATGTTTCATCCCACCCAGTAGGGAGTGGGAGATTTTCCCACAGGAGATTTATTTCCTTCCATTAGGGTGACACAGGAGGTTCAGAGTCTCTGTCCACTGGATGATTCTCGTGTGATTTTATTCACAATAATCCAGGGAACCAGCTGACATATAGGGTGGCACAGTTTATTCTCCTTCAGTATAACATGTTGAATACTCATGGTGGGAATGACCCCTGTGTGGGTCCTGACTTGACAGCAGGGCTTCAGGTTTTCACTTTTGAATGCAGTGTTGGTTGTGGGTTTTTCATAAAATGTGACTAATTCATGGAGGGAAGCTCTTGTGGCTCGACTCTTAAGATATTTTGAAGATCAAAGCGTGTTAGACGTTTTCAAGTGGTTTTAGGAATCATAGGAAAGAATCATGTACATCCAATCCTTCACTCTGTTAATACAGGGCCCCATTTATGATCTGGGTGTGTTCAAGAATCCTTGCATCCCAGGGATGATTTACTCTAGGTCGTCCTGTGCGATCCGTCCATGTCCTGTTGGATTCAGGATGCCAGCATTTTTGCATTTATGTGTATCTGAGATATTGTCCATGTGTCCCTTCTTGTGGTTTCCGTTGCATGAGTTTGCTGTCAGAGTCGTTCTGCCCTCCTTAAATCAATTTGGGCAATTTCCATTCTCATTATGTATTGGAAGAGATTGAAAAGTTTTACCTTAATTCTTAAAATACTTCGTAAAATTCATAGATAAAGCCATCTGATTTTGGACTCTTTTTTTTTTTTGCTTTATTCTTCTTAAATCTTTCATTGTCCTTTTGTAGGCAGAAGTTTGTAGATAATGATTTTAGTCTTTGTATTTGATCTGTATTGTTCATTTTTTATTTCCTCATGAAACAATTTTAGTGTATTCATAATACTAGGAATGTTGTAATTTGCCTGTGTTCCAATACTTTCTCTTTTAGAATCTTTGCATTTTATTTATGTTCCTTTTTATTTTGTTTTGTTTTTACTTTTTTATTGGAGTTCAATTTGCCAACATATACTGTAGCACCCAGTGCTCTCCTGCCAAGTGCCCTCCTCAGTGCCCATCACCCAATCACCCCTACCCTCTGCCTGACTCCCCTTCCACTACCCCTTGTTCACTTCCCAGAGTTCGGTGTCTCTCATATTTTGTCACCCTCACTGATACTTTCACTCATTTTCTCTCCTATCCCTTTGTTCCATTTCACTAATTTTTATATTCCCCAAATGAATAAGACCATATAATGTTTATCCTTTTACGATTGAAGTTTTTCACTCAGCATGATACCCTCCAGGTCCCTCCACATCGAAGCAAATGGTGGATATTTGTCGTTTCTAATGGCTGAGTATTATTCCACTGTATACAGAGACAACATCTTCTTTATCCATTCATCTTTCAATGTACACCGAGAGTCATTGGTGTTGGTCATTTTTTCTCTTTGAAATCTGATTATATTTTTTAAGGCCTATCTATTTTCCTAGAGTGCCTATGACTTTTAAATTTCATTTTTATTTTTCATACTTATTTAAATCTCCAGGAATATTTTTATTTGTATAGATTCTATTTTTCTTCTAAGAATTTCAATGTCGATTAAATTAACCAAAATACCAATTGTTTGATTAAATTCACAAAAATACCAATTGTTTTCTTACATAATAGAAAATTCCATATTCATATGGAAAAGAAAGTCAAATGATAGTGACCATAACATTATGAGAGGCAGGAAGAGGGAGCAAGAGGGCGGAAGAGTAGAGTCCCCAAGTGCGCCGGGGACACAGCCCAAGATCTGGCCTCCCCCTGGGACAGGCAGAGCCCGGGAGGGCCCAGGACAGCAAGGACGCTCCTGCCCCGAGCTGAGCAGATCAGCGGCCCCGCCCGGAGCCTCCACGCCCTGCAGACAGACAGCTCAGTAGTTACTGCGGGAGCTGACTCCAGGGCTGCAGAGCTGGCCCCGCCACTGTGGCTGTTCCTCCTGGGGCCTCACGGGGTAAACAACCCCCACTGAGCCCTCCACCAGGCGGGGGGCTGAGCAGCTCCCCAAAGTGCTAACACCTGAAAATCAGCACAGCAGGCCCCTCCTCCAGAAGACCAGCTGGACGGACCAGTTCCAGGAGAAGTCAAGGGACTTAAAGTACACAGAGTCAGAATATACTCCCCTGTGTTTTTTTTTTTCTTTTTGATTTCTGTTTGCTTCCCCCACCCTTTTTTCCCCTGACTTTCTTTTTCTTTCTCTTTTTCTTCTTTTTTCTTTTTTCTATTTCTCTTTCCTTTCCTTCTTTCTCTCCTCTCTTTTTCTCCTTTTCCCAATACAACTTGTTTTTGGCCACTCTGCACTGAGCAAAATGACTAGAAGGAAAACCTCACCTCAAAAGAAAGAATCAGAAATAGTCCTCTCTCCCACAGAGTTACAAAATCTGGATTACAATTCAATGTCAGAAAGACAATTCAGAAGCACTATTATAAAGCTACTTGTCACTCTAGAAAAAAGCATAAAGGACTTGAGAGACTTCATGACTGCAGAATTTAGATCTAATAAGACAGAAATTAAAAATCAATTGAATGAGATGCAATCCAATCTAGATGTCCTAACGACGATGGTTAACGAAGTGGAAGAATGAGTGAGTGACATAGAAGACAAGTTGATGGCAAAGAGGGAAACTGAGGAAAAAAGAGACAAACATTAAAATACCATGAGGATAGGGGATCCCTGGGTGGCGCAGCGGTTTGGCGCCTGCCTTTGGCCCAGGGCACAATCCTGGAGACCCGGGATCGAATCCCACGTCGGGCTCCCGGGGCATGGATCCTCCTTCTCCCTCTGCCTATGTTTCTGCCCATCTCTCTCTCTCTCTCTTTCTGTGACTATCATAAATAAATAATTTTTTTTAAAAAAGACCATAAGGATAGATTAAGGGAAATAAGCGACAGCCTGAGGAAGAAAAACTTACATTCAATTTGGGTTCCCGAGGGCGCCGAAAGGGACAGAGGTCCAGAATATGTATTTCAACAAATCCTAGCTGAAAACTTTCCTAATCTGGGAAGGGAAACAGGCATTCAGATCCAGGAAATAGAGAGATCCCCCCCTAAAATGAATAAAAACCATTCACTTCTGAAAGAAATTGAGGAAGACACAAAAAGATGGAAAAATATTCCATGCTCATGGAATGGCAGAATTAATATTGTGAAAATGTCAATGTTCCCCAGGGCAATTTACACGTTTAATGCAATCCCTATCAAAATAGTCCAAAATACCATGGACTTTCTTCAGAGTGTTAGAACAAATTATGTTAAGATTTGTGTGGAATCAGAAAAGACCCCGAATAGCCAGGGGAATTTTAAAAAAGAAAACCATATCTGGGGGCATCACAAGGCCAGATTTCAGGTTGTACTACAAAGCTGTGGTCATCAAGACAGTGTGGTACTGGCACAAAAACAGACACATAGATCAATGGAACAGAATAGAGAACCCAGAAGTGGACCCTCAACTTTATGGTCAACTGATATTCAACAAAGGAGGAAAGACGATCCACTGGAAGAAAGACAGTCTCTTCAATAAATGGTGCTAGGATATTGGACATCCACATGCAGAAGAATGAAACTAGACCACTCTCTTGCACCAGACACCAAGATAAACTCAAAATGGATGAAAGACCTAAATGTGAGACAAGATTCCATCAAAATCCTAGAGGAGAACACAGGCAACACCCTTTTTGAACTCAGCCACAGTAACTTCTTGCAAGATACATCCACGAAGGCAAAAGTAACAAAAGCAAAAATGAACTGCTGGTGTTGTTTCTATGGACAATAATTATTTTATCATCACCTCTTCCTTCAAAGACAGAAGATTAAATTATTATTTTAAAAGCTTTTAAAACTGTGTCACAATTTGTTATGATTGTGGATGAAGGAGGGTAAGGTGAGGAATACAGAGACCTCTGCTTAGAGCTTCAAACAGCTATCTAGGAGCTGCACTACAAATGGGTAGATCCATGTTTTACACTCAAGCCCTTCCCTTAATGAGTATCTGATCTCCAAGAGGTTTTGTTTTGTTTTTTTCAAGATAAAGAGAAAACTATTCATTTTACAGTTGAGGAATCACTGATTCCCCAAGAGCTTATGCTACCCACAAGAAAACACACACACACACACACACACACACACACACACTTTTAAGAATCATTTCTATTATCCAATACAAAGACTAAGAATATAAAGTCCTTGGTTCCATTTAAAACTCTACTAATAAATTTCCGGATATAGTACTCTGCACCTCAAATTTTTACCTATAAGACTTCCAAGTTGAGGATTTAAAAGCTAAAAACAAACGTTCTGCATACATTGAATAATGAGCTTCTATTTTTAAAAAATCATGTTATTAAAGCATGATTTCAAATTACTTGTGTAATTAACAAATGGATGATCAGTAAATATTTGTTTAATCCCATTTATGTGGATGAGGTGCTATGATATATGATGAATAGTATTTTAAAAAATAATGCACAGTCCTTGACTTCACAAATGTTACAATTTTCATGGCAAAGTCAAGTTTTCAATGCTTTCATTCATGTTTCCAGAGTCATTTATAGATCGACTGCAAACAATTTTATAACAACCAATAGCCATCCCTCATACTGGGTGAACAGAAGTCTACCATAAGAGGCTGGATGACTTTTAAGGAATTTCAGCATAACATGGCATAATTTCTTGAAAAGATAATACTAGGTAGACAGTTTGCTTTTTCATATACGCAACCCTCAAGCTCTTGTGAGCTCTTACATAGAAACACTCTCAATTAACTAGAAGGTAGAAGGAAACAATTATTCTAATTGTCATAGAAAATCTGGAAATATTTCTTCTTACTATCACTAAAGTCAGTCAATTTATCCCCCACCTTATGAATCTGTCTTGAGACTCCTAAGGCTCCCATGGTATACCTTGTTGCCTGGTGATGCCTGCCCCCCATTAGTTCCATAGCCACATAACATTTCTGGCCATTTTTACAAGCAATCAGTACTTTCCCATCTGAGGACTCCTCTCATATTTACTCTAAAAAATAAAGTTAAAAAATAGTTTAAGTCACCCCCAAAACAACTTCTATAGAGAGCCACCTTCTAGAACTGATTCATGAAATTTGATTCTGCTTCTGACTAATGAGGAAGATTTTAAGTTCCCTATTATTTCAAAGAGTGGCAAATTAGAGGCTAATTCCACCTAGAAAGAGAAAAGAAAAAAAGAGGAAATATCTGTCTGATATCTTAAACTTTTTCTCCTGAGAAAAATCATTGAGGTGTGGGACATTTAAAAAATGTAAAAAGGAAAAATTTAAAAAAAAAAAAACAGAAAATACTTAGGTGAGTATAACATTTTCCAAGAGCATTTATATAAGACTGGAAAGAGTACAAGATAAGTAGTCTTTGCTTCTGACAACTTCTTAGTTATCAGTCACCAAATCTTATAAGGTCCTCATGTACCTAAGTAACCTAAGCCATGAGATAGAAAATGACATGAAAGATATAATATGAAATATAAGAACTGATACATCTCAGTGAAGGGATTATATTCCTAGTGAAGAAGAGATTGAGAGATTGAAGTGTGGAAAAGATGCCTTCAAAAAGGAGTCTTCCGTGGTCTTGATGAAGAAAGGAAGTTTCTATCAGGAATAGAAGTAGCTACAAAGAAGAATATCTATCAATAGGCTATTTTCTTTCACCAAGAGCTGAATCCCAGGCTAGACATCTCATTCACTCATTATTTCAAAGGCCATCTATATTTTGAGGTCCTCACAAAGTTCTATTTCTATATTTTGAGGTCCTCACAAAGTTCTATTTCTATATCAATTCATGATTTGAGCTTTATACAGTATCTCCAATGTCTACTGGACATCCCCAAAAGAATGTCAAAAGGCAAGTCACACATACAAGGTCTAAATACTGAACAATATTTATTTCACTATTGACCCATTCTTACTCATTTAGGCAGTCAATCACTCAACCACTTATCCAATATTTATTCAGTAGCCACCATGTGTTTGGCATTATTCTAGAAGTCAGGAATACAGAAGAGAACGAAACCTTCACAAATGTCTTCCCACATGGCGTTTCCATTGCAGTGGAAATGTACAAACTCAGAAAAATAAAATATAACACATATTGATAAGCTCCAAAAATATATAGAGCAGGAAAATTGGCGGGACTTTAGAGAGGGAAGTTGCCTCATAAAATGTAATCCTCCTCCTGTTTTTTGTTTGTTTGTTTGTTTGTTTGTTTGTTTGTTTTTTGTCTCAGAGAATGCCACCAATACACACTCAACTGCTGATCCAAAGACAAAGGTTGATTTGTAATGCTGCAATTATTCGCTATCCATAATAACCCTCCAATTCATTCAATTATTTCCTTCCCATTGTTATAACATGAGGTCAACCTGACATTATCTCTTATCAAAATAATTACAACACATCTCTGAAAGGCCTCCCTAACTCCATTCTTACACCACTTGAAACCATTTTTTCAAACCGTAGCCAGAGAGATATTATTAAAGTATAATCTTTAGGGCTACTCAGATTCCTCATGGATAAAGCCCAAATGAACTTTTCCTCTCTTGTCCCTCTCTATCACCACCACTCTCTATTTTACATTGTCCTTTCAAGCCATAGACTGAATGAATTACTGAAAATCCCCCTCCTTCATACATTTTTCCCTTGTTTCTACACGTGCTATTTCCTTTCTCTCAAATATTTTTCATTCTCCCCCTTCCTTGGTCTCTCCTCCCCCTCTTTTATTTTCAACTGGATAGATTAAACTACTTTCTCAGTTTAGACAACCCCTTCTGAAGGAACTCATCACTGAGATCCCCTGGAACCGATTCCTAGGGCTTCCCACAGTACACTGGGCATATGCATATCAGAAATCTTTCATCATTATGTTGAAAAGCAGTCACCAATGCAGTAGAATGATACTGTGATGTCAACTTGTAGTTCCTTCTCCCTCTCTTCTATTCAAATACTTAGTTGGTACTGACAATGTTGCTTTATGGAGAGATGCAGCAGAAAAAATAGCCCACAAACCCTTCGGCTACCAAAGGATGGAGAGGACTTTTAGGTGTAGGCGAAAGGACTAGGTTCACAACATGAAGGAAAGCCGATGCCCTCGCCATTAGAAAGAAACTGTGAGAACAGAAGTCTGTGGGTTCAAGAGCAAAGGGAACCTGGGCTTGACTCCCAGAGCAGAGTCCAGGGGCGAGTATGACTGTGGGGTGCATAGGTGCAGATGGTTCCATGGGCAGTTTCCAAAGATGTCCCAGCCTCCAAAGTAACATGACAAGCAGAAAGATCCCTGTGAACCAGGGCTTTGGGGGACACAGTGATATTCTGGAGCACCAGGGACTGAGGACTCTATGCCTCGGCAGTGCATGAGAACTCTTGTTTTTAGTATAACCAGGGTGGAGAGATACTCAAAAAAGCCAAAGATAAGTACAGAAGACATGCTTGGCTCCCTACTCAATACCTATCTGCTCTTCTACCTTATTAGGAACCACCACTCTTCTTCAGGGCATCAATGTGCCTAACCAAAAACTCAGTGATTTCCTGCCTTCCTCATAGCTAAGAAAGCTCAGTAAGATGTAAGCCAAAGGTCTTCAGGGGACTTCCTGGAAAGTTCTGGGAGATGTGCCAACTCAGTTGGCATCCACACTTTGCCTTTTTCCTTTCCTCAAGTTCTGGCCTGTAAGTTCAATAGTGACAATGAAGACTGTCTTTGTCACTGTATTATCCCCAACAAAGTGCACACTGCACAGTAGTGATTTAACAACCATCATTCAGTAAGCTGCTATACAGGAAAATTTCTGTAAATGCAAATGATTATTGCATCTGAGCTCTGGATTTCCCAAAGCACCCAAAATAAAAGGACGGCATTTGGCCATATGTTCCTAAAGAGAAAGAACTACATATTACCTATATGAGGGACTTCGGATACACACAGCCTGATGCCATTTTTTAATTACTTCTAAAGCATCAAAAAAATAATACATGAGAATTTTGAAAAAATATGCTGAACCACTTTTTATTCTAATAGTATGAGGACCCTCCCCTAGCTCTCAGTGTAATGAGCCCCTAAAATTATCTGACCATGTTGGTGCAAGTCAGGATTAGGCTAGTTTATGCAAGAGTAGCAACCAGCCTGTAAGTTTCAGGGATTTATCACTATAAATTGTGTTTTCCTAGCTCAGGCCAGGTCTACTGCCAGTCTAGGTGGTCCTCCAGAGCAGCTCTTCACCTAAGGTTGGCTAAGGATTCCAGGCTGCGTTAATATTTGGCACATTTGTGTCAACACATGCCTTCCATGGTCACAATGGCAGGAAAACAGAGTTCTTAAAAATCTCATGTTGGTCATCAAATGTTCTGACAGACAATGACAAATAGGTATCACTGCATTCTAGATGTACCCACAATGCATTCTAGAACTAGTCACACAGGTCTGCTTAGTTGTAGGGTTGTGAGGAAGTATAGACTCCTCCTGTGTTTCCAAAAGGAGAAAAGAAATGGACCTTGGTGATTATGTGCAATCTCTAGCATTCATAGGCAGTTTTTAGAGAAAATATCCTCATATCTCTAAAGAGAGAAGTTCCAAAACTTTTTGGATCTAGGATCTCTCTATACTTCATAAAATTATTGGGGGGGGGCGGGGACTCCTGGATGGCTCGACGGTTGAGCATCTGCCTTCAGCTTAGGTCCTGATCCCAGAGTCTGGGATTGAGTCCGCATGGGGCTACTTGTGGGAAGCCTGCTTCTGTCTCTGCCTCTCTCTCTCTCTGTCTCTCATGAATAAATAAATAAAATCTTTATAAAATAAGTAAATAAATTACCAGGAGATGGTGAATGTCTCTGATAAAGAAGTAATGAAGTAAAACAGGTCATCTGTTTTTTTAAAAATGTTTGTTTAAAAAACAAAAATTATTGAGGAGGCTAAGGACTTTTGTTGATGCTTATTTCATCTATCAATATTTATCACATTTGAAATTAAAGCTGAGGAATTTTTAAAATATTTTGAATTTTTTTAGGAGAATAGTAATATATCCATCATATGTTAACATAAATAATATTTTTTAGTAAAAATGAATAGATTTCCAAACGAGACCAAAAAAATAGAGGAAGGGCATTCTATTATATTTTTGGAAACCTCTTTAGTATCTTTATTAAATAGGAGACAGCTATCTTCACAAATCTGCATTCAATCTGTTGTGATATCACACTTTATGACGCCTCTGGGAAAATTTTATTGTGTATCCACAAGAGAATAAAACTGGCAGAGGCAAATAACATCTTAGTATACCTATAAAAATAGTTTTGACCTTACAAAACCTGAAAGGGCCTCAGAATACCCCTAGACACTTAAAGAAATCCTGCCTTAAGATGGCTAATGTGATCGCTCCCTGGCACTGCAACATGCACCAAGGTAAAATGCTTGCTGCCTATGATGTCTTCTATTTTGCTTTACCCTTGCTCTGAAAACTTTTATTAGGTCAACTCATTGCGGTCTGATTGAAAAGTACTCAGCGCCTCAATCAGAGGATAAACTTGCCAGCTGATTTTTCCAGAAACGATCTGTGAAGAATGTCTCCATTACCTTAAATAATAGTATTGTTTTCTTCTTCTGCTGTGCCTGTTCAGCTTTCTCAGTGACTCCATCTGTCATTTTCTGATCAGCAGCTGAATAGGCACCTTTGCTTTCACATCCTCTTCAATCCACTTTCTCTATCCCTTGGGACCCTAATCTCATAGTATGAGGGTCGTTATCCTTAGCATACTCTTTCTTCCTACCTGTGGGGCTTATTATCTTTCCCTTTCTTTGGTTTAAATCCCTTTATCAATAGGGTTCATGGATTCTCTAAGATTGTATGAAGATACTCCTTTCCGTTTTCCTTCTAATTAAAATAACCAATCAACAAATAGTCATTGAATAGCTACCATACACAGAAGACTTGTAGTACATACACAGATTCTACATTTATTCAAATAAATAAACTATAGATTCTTCATAGTGATTTAAATATTATCAAAACAAACAATATATTGGAGTAGAAAATAAGATATACAAAGTCAGAGAACAAAAATAGAAATGTTTTGGGTCCCTTTCCTTCTTTTAGACCTCAGTTTTTCAATCTGTAAAATAGGACTAACAGGTCTCAGAAGTCTGGGAATTATTCTTTCTGTGGGTCAGGCCAGGAAGTTTATATCCACTCCTGACTCCTCTTGGGCCTCCAGCAAAGCTACAGGGTTGTGGGTATCCTGGGGCAAATTATCTTGGTGCTAGTGGGACAAAGTGGGACCCATCCTCACAACCAGGCCTCTGACCAAGGCCTTCCGGGTTGTTTCTCTTGCTCCCACCCACCCACACACTGCAGAACATTCTTGTACTACAGGGCCAGAGAGGGGAGGGCACGTACAGAAATCCACCAACAGTGCAGATGTGCTCAGGTTTAGGCAGGGGGCCTGGAGATGGTGTTCTACCAACGTGAGTGAGACTCAGAGGGTAAAGGTACAGGGCCTCTCCCTTCCACACTCTCTGCAGGTTGTTGTCCTCAGCCATGTTGCCCCTGCCCTGAGATCCCCTGGCTTCTTCATCTTTGCATCCAACTTTGTTGTCTTTAGGGGCCAGCACCCTGATGCCATGCCTGATGTCTATCACGAGTTGACAGCAAGCCTGGAACACTGAGCTGTACCATGGGAGATGTTCTTGCCATGGATCTTATGCCATCTTGAAGCAACTACTACTGTAGGTGAGGAAGCTACACTGCAAATGCCTGCAGTACCAGGAGGACCTCCAAATAGCTGATGTCCTTGAAGTTGAAGAGCCTCGGTATTTAGCAATTCCCCTCTTGCTGTGGAATCTTCCTCTCTAAGGATTTGAATTCAAATCCCCATTCTGCCACTCCTGGCCCTGTGGTCTTGCACAAGTCCCTTAACTCTCTGAGCCAGAGAACATGATGTAATACTAAACATACAGTAAGTGCTCAATATATGTTAGCTTACTATTGCTATTATTGGTAGGATTATTACAATTTTTATATTTCCATTTATTAATTGTGTGACCTTCATCAAATAACTGTTCTAAGACCCATTTCCCTCAAAATGGAGATAACGGCACCTGTTCTCCTAGGAGGGATGTGAGAATTAAATTGCAAGGCAACACATAAAGGTTAGTTCCTTTTACTTCCATCCCTACTTAGTAACCATGTAACTTCTGCTTGTTACTTCACTTCTGAGTCCTCAGTTTCCTCATCTGCAAAATAGGGGCAAATGGTATCTACTTCCCTAGAACCGTGAGCATTCAGAGATGATGTTTGACATAGAGTTACTATCAAGCATGTTACCTTAGTATTATTATTCTTGTTGCTGTTATTATTATTATAAATATTAGCCCTCCTTACCAGCTATATGACCTTGAACAAGTTCCTTATGCTCTCTGAGCCTCAGTTTCCTCATGGGGTAAGATGGGAAAATTCAATGCCTTTCTAGTCTCACTCTGAAGAAGAAACAGCTACTCTGTTGAAGAGTACTGAAGAGTTCAGCTACTCTGAAGAAGAACAGTGCTCTGTTCTTACCAGGTGTTTCTTGGCTTTGTGACCACAGGCAAGTCCCTTCCCTTCTCTGCACCTCAGTATCCTCATCGCCCTGTGCATCTAGCAATCTCCACTTATCCAAAGCTGTGGGATGAGGAGGAAATAGCCTCAGCCTGGTGCCTGACTGGAATGGCATGGATGATGTTGGAGTCATGGTGACTCCTGGGGTCACTGATGAGGAAGGACTTGCACCTGTCTGTGTAGAGCTTTGAATATTCCTGGACTGGCAGCCCTTCCCGACGTCCTGCAGCAGCAACACCAACAGCTTCTTGGGGCGGTGGGTGAGGGCAGCGTGGAAGCAGCTTGCTCTAAAACCATAGGGGATTCCATGTAAGGTAGATCCCAGAGAGCAACCCATACATCATCTCTGCCTAAAAGACTGACTAGAAAAAATATCTAAACCAGTTCTCCTCTCAAAAACATTCAATGGCCTACTCAGGGACATCCAGGCATCATGGACTACAAAGAAGGATTGAAAGGGAACTCAAGCAGCTGGATGTTAAATCGTGGCTCCTTCACTGATCATCTCTGTGGAGAAACACAATTTTTTTCTTGGCTCTACTTTCAATTATTCCTTTAGGCCTCATTCTCCTCAACTAAAAGAAGAATATGTTGCCTTTCACACTCACTGACCTCTATCGTTCTATGATTCAAGTAAGGGTTTGATGAGCCATCTATGTACTAGCAAATCTCCTGATGTATGTTCTTTTTCACCATCTATATCACATACCCCGTGGAAACACTACAAATATTAATGATCAATGATTACTTCACTTGTCAATTGTTATCCGAAATTCAGAACAAATTCTAGACCAATATAGTAACAGGGGTCCCTGAGGGAAAAAGCAAAGCAGCCAAGGCGTCTCACAAGATAGCTATTTACTTTTACTCCTTAGAAGTGGTAAAAGTAGTTAGTTAGGGATTTCCTCTGGGGATGCCCGGGTGGCTCAGTGGTTGAGCCATCTGCCTTCTGCCCAGGGTGTGTTCCTGGAGTTCTGGGACTGAGTCCCACATCAGGCTCCTGCATGGAGCCTGCTTCTCCCTCTGCCTGTGTCTCTGCCTCTCTCTCTCTCTGTGTCTCTCATGAATAAATAAATACAATCTTAAAAAATAATAATAATAAAAGAAAAAGTAAAAAAAGAAACCTCTTGTGGAACTTCCTGATGTAATCTGACACTGGCCTCCATACATGGAGGGTAGAGAGAGACTAAAGAAGCAGATGACTCCAGATTGGTAGATGGCAGGTTTAATAATCAAGGGAACTGACACATGAGGCTTGTCTTGGGCAGCCTCAAAGCAAGTAGATTGCACTCACCAGCCAGCTCTAGGTAGATACCTTAACTGGGTTTAGCCACATATCCAAATCCAGATAGCCTCAACACATTCCTATCTCAAGGCTGTATCCTGGAACATCTTCTAGGAGCAGGGAACTCAAGCAGAACACAAATGACAAGGACAGGCAAGGAGGTGGGGAGCCTCCATTGCCCAGATCCAGTTCACGGGTCAACTGGAAATTATATTTCTTGATGGCCTCCTCCAACAGAAGTAAACTGAACAGTTAAATTGCTAGTAAAATGTTTAAAAAATTAACAACCATATAAAATATGGTTGATAGCTAAGAACCTGAGGTTCTCTCACTGCTATCTTCAAATACCATGAGAGATAGTTGCGTATGATGGGGGAAAGCTTGAATTTTGAAATGCATGAATAGTGAGTCTCTTATCTCAAATTTTAGGTTTCAACCAAACTGGTTCTCTTATTGAATCATTTAAAAAATCTATTGAGGAGGAGGAAGACATTGGCAATAGAAACCTTAAAGACCTAAGATTCAGCTTGTATCTCTAGGTTCACTACCAAGGTCTAAAAGAACCCCATTAGCATTAGAGGTAAGAAAATGAACATGAAAGAATCCAATCCAATAATTCAGTAGATCTTGATCTCTGGAATCAGAAAGACACAAACTTGACACACATTTCTGTCATTCAGAAGTCAAGTTAATATATCATCAATAACTACTCAAGTTACTCAACCTTGGTAAGCACCTCATCTGCATGGAGTTGTACTCATCAGTATGATTGAAATGCATCACTTGCCATCAGGGAAATACAAATCAAAACCACAATGAGATACCACCTCACACCAGTGAGAATGGGGAAAATTAATAAGGCAGGAAACAACAAATGTTGGAGAGGATGTGGAGAAAAGGGAACCCTCTTACACTGTTGGTGGGAATGTGAACTGGTGCAGCCACTCTGGAAAACTGTGTGGAGGTTCCTCAAAGAATTAAAAATAGACCTGCCCTACGACCCAGCAATTGCACTGTTAGGGATTTACCCCAAAGATTCAGATGCAATGAAACGCCGGGGCACCTGCACCCCGATGTTTCTAGCAGCCATGTCCACAATAGCCAAACTGTGGAAGGAGCCTCGGTGCCCATCGAAAGATGAATGGATAAAGAAGATGTGGTTTATGTATACAATGGAATATTACTCAGCCATTAGAAACAACAAATACCCACCATTTGCTTCAACGTGGATGGAACTGGAGGGTATTATGCTGAGTGAAGTAAGTCAATCGGAGAAGGACAAACAGTGTATGTTCTCACTCATTTGGGGAATATGAATAATAGTGAAGGGGAATATAAGGGAAGGGAGAAGAAATGTGTGGGAGATATCAGAAAGGGACACAGAACATAAAGACTCCTAACTCTGGGAAACGAACTAGGGGTGGTGGAAGGGGAGGAGGGCGGGGGGTGGGGGTGAATGGGTGACGGGCACGGAGGGGGACACTTGACGGGATGAGCACTGGGTGTTATTCTGTATGTTGGTAAATTGAACACCAATAAAAATTAATTTATAAAAAAAATGACAGTGCTTGTACCTGGCACACTTCAGGAATTCAAAATAATTGCTTAACAACATCTTACTTTTGACTAAATTATAAGGTTGATATGGATTTGAGGTCTAAAGTAAATGAAGAGATAATTTTAAAATACCCAAACTTTCTGGAACATATACTTTGGCATATTCATTTTCATGTGATTCGCTGTAATCACTATGAAAAAAGCTGGATCATTCAAATAAGGAGACATCTAGGAAGAGAACCAAAGCTCTGACTTCCAACTTGCTGGACTGGTTTCACATAACGGAAAGAAGACCTTGAAACACTCTTTTATTATAGAATTAAGCACAAGATTTAGAGACACAATTCTTAAAGGGTAAAGTTGATAGTCACCAAATATAATTTTTAACTAACTTTACAAATTAAGTTCTTGAGGAAAAAAAAGTCACATCTAAATGTCTGCCATAGGCTTATCAATAGTTGTAATAATAGTAATTTTTTTGCCTATCGTGACATTGACTATCTCAACAAAATAGTACCTCTCTGTAGTCTTAAATTCCTCTTGGAGAAGCAAAGTGTACTGCCAATAACACAAGACTGGATGAGGCATGCAAATGAGAATCCAGAATCCAGGGCCTTTTGAGTCCTTTTGAAAGGGAAAATGAATGACTGGCAGGTCTTATCAAAATGTTTGAAAATGATTTCAGAAGAATTAAAGAAAAAGGTGCAATGATCTACAGCTTCCTACAATGGTTCATAGAGTCAGCTGCTGAGCATGGATAAGGTAGATAAAACCAGAAGACACATCTTCAACTGGGCTGCCAAAACACATACGGTACATTTTTACATTAGAAACAATCTCCTATCTGAATAGAAAATAATCCATAGGAATGAATTTAGGAATTGGTTCAAGAAACAAAACTAAATTGCAAATATGTGAAAATTTGTAGAAGTCTGCACGTGAAGAATAGCGGGAAGTTCTCAAATAAAAAAGAGTTGAATATTCTCCTGTACCTAATTAAATGCATTTCTGTAATCAAAACTCTCACATATCTCTCAGTCTACATTTAAAGATACAGAAATTATTCTGGTAATCTCTCTTTCTGGTATGCTATATAATTTATATGATATTTTCAAGCTGTCACATCCTTGTCTCTAAGCACTTCTATAGTCACATTTATGGGAGTAAAAATTGTTTTGTTAATATCTGTATCTGGTAAATATTCCTATGTCATTTTCCAGTCTTAAATATATCTTACAAATGAGACAATGCCCAGGAAAGCTTTACTGAACTTATTACATTTTGACTATCAACATGGCCCAACCCCCAAAAAAGTTATTTGGGGAGCGGTGACAAGGTGTGACTACGTTTGTTGTTTGGCTTAAATCAAATCATTTCTGACACAGTTCAAATCCTTAGGAACCTATCTATGGCCAATTCACACAAATAAACACTTGAATAAGAAAAGTAGAATGAAGTACTGCTGTCATACATTTCACTTAATAGCTGCTTACCTGGTGTATCTGAGAAGAGTATTTGAAAGGACAGTATGTATTTTTCTATGATGTCAAAATGTCAATTCAAAATCCATCTGTTTTAGCAGAAAAATAATACTTTGTCATAAATGCGAGCTAACAGCCAGTGCTCTACCTGGCGCCCAGAGGAGATTGAGAAAATCCTCTATTGTCCTAACACAATGTTAGTTATTATTTATAAGGCCTGATAGAAAAAAATAGTTCCCTGACATTCATATGGTTTTCTTTTTTTATATTTATTTATTTATTTTTATTTTTATTTATTTATGATAGTTCCAGAGAGAGAGAGAGAGGCAGAGACACAGTCAGAGGGAGAAGCAGGCTCCATGCACCGGGAGCCCGACGTGGGATTCGATCCCGGGTCTCCAGGATCGCGCCCTGGGCCAAAGGCAGGCGCCAAACTGCTGCCCCACCCAGGGATCCCTCATATGGTTCTCTTAGGAGAAATGTTCCCTTTCTGCAACAGTGTTTAAAACATTACCTAGGCAGCCAGGGCTATGGTTATTTACCTTGATATTGAATTATTTTCCTAAGCTTGTCATTTTTAAGGAAGAGATGCTAAATATTGATAAGGTTTGGTTAGTTCCACACCAAGAAGCATAGAGAAAACCAGGAATAAAATAAAGCTTTTCTCCCACTGTGCTGTAAATACATTTCATTCAAACCTGGTGTGAATTCCCCTCAAGTCTATAGTACTTAGAATTTTAAGACTGGAAGCATATCAAAACTAAGATTGCCAAATTAGTACCAATTTAGTGCAATTTAAAATTGTGTAATTTTGTATAAGAGAATACAAGCTGAGACTATCTTATTTTGTCTAGCGACATGTATGGCTATCTCCATGGTCTTTATTGCTTCACTATTGATGGTATAGCAGACAGCTTTTCAAAATATCATGTAGCTTTCTGGCTAGCATGGGAAAAAATTACCTATAGAGGCCAATTGTTGGTCTGATGGGTATTCATCTTTCAGAAAAAAAAACCCCACAAAATTTAAAGAAGCTAGCCAAAGAGACCAACTTGCTGCTAATAAATAAAAGTGTGATGTTGTAGCCATAATACCTTATGTAAGATGTGATTTAGATATGACCAATGATTCTTTTAAGAGCAGGTTTTACCAATAAGCGTAAACATAATATGTATAAGAAAGGTGCAGGAGCAGTAGGAGATGGGGGTGCTGATTTCTTACATTTCCTATGAGCATCTTGGAGGACTAGGGAAAATTTTCCTCCCTTTCTCTTCCCAAGATATAATAAAACACGTCTGGTTAAAGTTCAGCAATATCTGGAAAACTCCTTTTCATCAGTCCCTACATCTTCATGTGTGAAATGAGACTACTGGATCATACCATTCACTCATTCGCTTGCTCACTCCTCAAGTATTAATGAGTACCACATCAGGCCTGTGCTATACATTGGGATGTCAGAAAAAAAATAGGCCTAGTCTCTGAAGCACTGAAGTCCACAGACTGTGAGGGAAGACCTATGTCATCCACAACAACAACAAGAACATATTTCAATTGTGAAAAGTACTATCAGGAATCAATGCAAGATGCTATGAAGCATTTAACAAAGAAACTTGACCTGAAGGTGGAGGAGAGAATCTTCCAAACTGAAAGAATCACATCTGAAAGGGCCCTGAGGTGGGAAAGTGCAGGTCGAGTTTGAAAACCCGAGATGAGTATGTGGTTGGAACAAATAGAGCGACGGGGCAACCAGAACAAGATGGGGCTACAGAGCTGGCAAGGAGCAAGATCCTGGGGGTCTCTCAGGCCACAAGAAGGATTTAGGGCTCTAGGCAGAAAAAGAGCAAAAGTATTCAAAGATTGTAAGAAGAGGGATGATATAACTTGGTTATCCCTGAGGTTGATTCCTACTCTGAAGTTCAATGGGAATGTGGTTTTTTCCTACTAATTAAAATTGAAGTTATTTATTCATTATTGGCATTATTATTATCATTGACTTACTACAGATATTATAAATTGACATAGGTGTGGAACTCAGGTTAATAAGCCGTAACTTTATGATTATACTGCTAAATTAATTTAGCTCATTTAGCCTTGATTCCTCCATTCCCAGTGATGACACGGTATCTTACTCTTGGCAACTCAAGTTAAGCAGAATCAGTACTACTTTTTTTAAGATTTTATTTATTTATTCATGGGAATACTCAGAGAGGAGAGAGAGGCAGAGACACAGGCAGAGGGAGAAGCAGGCTCCATGCAGGGAGCCTGACGTGGGACTCGATCCCGGGTCTCCAGGATCATGCCCTGGGCTGAAGGCGGCGCTAAACCGCTGAGCCACCCGGGCTGCCCAAATCAGTTCTCCTCTAAATCCTGCTCTCTGTATAGTATAACGCAGCCAAGCACAGTCACTCCTTAGAATTCTTCACCACTCCCATCCTATTCCGAACTTCCCTTCCTTTCTTTCTGGATATAGTCTACCTTCTCTAAGGCCATTTGTCTTTTTGGGCATCTGGCCCAGGACTCTGTTCTCTCCACGTTGTATGTAACTCATCTCTTCTATTCTCCTTCATAAGATTCTGATATTTTCTAATGATGGTCTCAAACCTACCTTGACCCAGTCCCAGCAGATATCCACTCCACATCCTGACCTAGTCTTCTTTGCTGTGAGATATCCTTCTTCATCTTAGGAGGACAGGACTTTGGGGGACTCCACCAAGAATATTAGAGGTACTCCTCTCAGCCTCTGCTGCTCTGTCCCTTCAACTATACACTAAACATGGGTCTTCCCAAAGAGGTTTGTAGTCTCACCAACCTTTGTTCTGTGAAGGTCACATGTGTCTTCTATTCTTAGATTCTCTTAAACTTATCTGCGTCTTTAAAATTGCCCAGCCCCACTCCTTACCCCCACCATCCAGATCATGATTCCAGGCAGCCTCCAAGTTCTAGTCACACTCTCTCTGATCTTCTCTCAACCAGTGATCAAAACTGGCTCCATGTGAGTGGGCACAATGCTTTCATGGCATTCATACAGTCTTCCCTAGTCTGTGCTTTGCTGTGTAAGCTTTGTGCCCTGAGTTCTCCAGGTTTTGCTCTTGATATTCGGAGCCCATCTTTTTGGAATTCAAACAAAACAAAACAAAACTGTTCTCTCTGAATAAAATCTACGCATTCCAGCTCAAAAGAGTTTTGACTTTCAGACTATTGACTTTGCAATAGATTTATAATAGTCTACCTCAGAGCTCAAAAGTTAAAAATTTGACTCTTTATTCCCTTTAGGTTATTTTGTGAGCTTGTTTCAGTGAGTAATATGCCTCACCCTCCTGAACTAGCTCTACTGAGAGAAAGGTTCCAGGATGCAAAGAAAAAGGAACTATATAAAAGCTAAATTTACCTCTGTAATTCTTTCAAAATTCTAACCCAATAATGAATGAGGGGCTAAAATAAAATAATAGGTTGGACGTTCCAAGATGGAAAACACAGCCATCTATGTTAATTTGCAAAGGAAAGGTAATAAAACATTTCAGATTTTGTTCCCAAGATGAAGCTTCCTTTTTTAAAAGGTTTTATATTTTTGTTTGTTTATTTGTTTGAGAGAGGAGAGAGAGAGAGAGAGAGAGAGATGAATAGGGGGATGGTCAGAGAGAGAGGGAGAAGCAGACTCCCCACTGAATAGGGAGCCCTATGTGGAGTTCGAGGTGGGGCTTGATCCCAGGACTCTGGGATCATGAACTGAGCTGAATGCAGATGCTTAACCAATTGAGTCACCCAGGCACCCCAAGATGATGTTTCCCTTCTGATAAGCTTATCCTCATAAATTTACAACAAAACAAAGATGTGGCTTCACTATTGACAAAGGTCAGTAAATCTGAAAAGAAGTCTTACAAAAAAAAAAAAAAAAAGAGTAACCTGGAGTATAGGATTTGTTTTCTCAGGTTGATAGAATGTAATTAGAATGTCTTTCCTCATAGTTCTAGAACTGAAAGCAATCAGATCTCAGTAAGGATCGAGGCCCATTTTTCCCTAATTTAAGGTATTTCCACTTAAATAAAGTAAATGTCAATGTGCTGGCTCAGGCTTTCCTATTCAAAATGTGGTACATGAACTATAAGCAAAGCCATCAACTGAGAGCTTGTTGGAAATGCAAAATTTCAGGTCCCTGCTCTAAACTACTAAATTTCAATCTGCATTGTAATAGAATGGGTTCCCATGATGTATCTATACAAAGTTTGAGAAGCCCCAGGTCCTAAAAATTTAAAAAAATATATTTGATGGGACATTTTATTAAAGATAGATGTAATCAATGATAGATGTAATCAATCAAAAAACTAAGCTTTTTTCTGAAAACAAAAGGTAATCTTAATGTTACTTGCATAGCATTCAACACTGATATACGTAGTTATGTAACAAGGTACATTAATGTTGCTCATGAGCCAAACAAAATATGAGTGAGCCCAAACTGTCCATTCTTAGTCTATTTCTGTGCTGACATGAATTACACCAAGTCCACTGGCAAAATAGAGTTTAGAGAGTCTCACTTGGTACAATTATTAGTCCTCAGTCTATCTGCTCTAAGTTATCCTGCTGTAGCCTGAGATACAGTTGGAATCTTTAAATATTTCTCTGAGAGAATTGCTCCATGGTTTCCCGTGTGTGTGTGTGCATACGCACCTTGAAGGCTATGATTGAAAGCTAACTGAAAAACCAAATAGTGTTGAGTGATACAAAAACCACATCAAAGAAATGCTGTTTTCAAGTCTTAAAAAATTTCTCACTTTAACAGCTCGTACATTAAATAATGTCATGTTGATGAATATGACATATTAGAACATAATCATATTTTCAGTTGCTCCATCAAAAGTCTGAAACCATGTGTGGCCTGTTTTTCAGTAGTCACAATAAAAGCTTACGGTGTTCATTTTCCATCTTGAATACTCCCTTATGCACCACCGCATAACCATGTCTCCAGAACTAAAGTGAGACTTGGAGTTAAGCAATCATTCAATAATTTCTAGTGCCAGGTATGGTCTTGGCCTTCATGGATGCTTATAAATGTTTATTGATGATAATTGTCTTATAAAGCCACCACTATTTACTATGAATTACCCAAATTGTCTTTTTGAATTGTTAATGTTTTCTAAATAACTCTATGCTTCATTTTGATTCTTCAACTCTGGCCTATATGTCTATCTTGATGAAGTTCTTCCAAAATGCCCTGGAATACCAAATTTTGAAGACTTGGTATGCCGTTTCTCTTTCAGCCTTCTAATTTTGTCTATTAAAGTGATAGAAAATTGATGAATTCTGAAGATTAAACCTCAAAATTCATTCAAAAGTATTTCTCAGGCAGAAAGGATGACTTGTTCCAGACCATCTGTAATCTCTTTGCTCTTCTGGCCCACAGCACATAATGGTGAGGCAGCTGGTTGGGTTGGAAATATAATAGATGGCTGCTCTACCACCATCCCCACCTCCTTCATGAAGTTTACTGATCTAGAAAGAATGACAGCAATATCTACTGGCTCTTCAAGATTTAGTGTGTTTTGCTCAAGTAATATGCTGGGTGCTTTTCATCTGTTATCTCACTTAATCTTAAAGACATCCTGTGAGGTAGGTGCTGTTATCATCATTACTCACATTTTACACGTGTAGAAACTAGGGACTTACGCCAAATAGCTGGTATTATAACCAAGATTCAAGGCCAAGTTGTCCTGCTCCAAAGTCTCCTCTCCTCTGAGATTTTCATTACCATGACGTTTGCCCAATATAGTTCTCTGACATAAGCTATCCTGCCCAAAGGTGAATAACACTATTCAGGTGAATATAATTAACCTTTAAATTCTTAAAATAGAAACCTACAAACATATATATACTCACAAACACGGACTTGAAATAGAGCTGTTTCTGAGTCATAAATGCTGTATGTGAAGTGACACACACCTGATGCAAACCTATAAAATGAATGAAATGAGAATTACTAGGCCATTCCTACTGAATAATATCCAATCTCACAGACATCAAAGCAAATAGCTCAATGTACACAAGAATGAGATTTTGTATTCTTTAAATAAAGCATACGTGTGCATTCCGATTTGCAGATACAAATGGACCCACACATATGGACCTCAACTGTTATGACACACAAAGGACATTTTTACTTAAGAAAATCCTGAGGACTTGCTGAATTCACAAGTCCACTTCAGGAATTTGTTCATTCCATGTGCATGGACATCATTACAGGCTGAAAGCTTATTAACTATAATCAAGAAGGTCCTTTTGGAATTATCTTCCTTAGCCTACTTCCAAGGGAAATCATTTGTAGGTTTCTTCAGGGCAATGGTTATCAACCAAGTGCTCAGGCTCATTTTCAAATGTTCCAGATCAAATTTACTGTAATAATGATAACTGCTCTTTCAGTATCCTGATCTTTTTAACTGCTATACACCTTTTCATCTATTTCCATTTCCCTTAGGTAGAGTACAGACTAAGAAATCATCAGGCCCATTTTTCAATACTTTACATCATCAGAAACAATTTTGATAATCATATTATTAGTGTGCATAACCCCATCCTTCAGAACTCGATGAAAAGAGTCACCTAAATGTCCTGCTCTTGTTCACATGCTCTATTTATATCTACAAATGTCAAAAATTCTAAAT